>NC_041390.1:159473603-159476684 GCF_002162155.2 Triticum dicoccoides | reverse complement strand
GAGTTTTCTTCGTTCGGCGAGGCCCCACAACCACCCGAGCCCCTTCGATCGCACCGGCGAACTCCGGCAAGCTCTGAAAAATCGACTGACCCAATTTTGAAATTTAGTCTACTGTGATTTAACTAGTGTGGAATATAAAAGGGGAAAACCACAAGCATTGCGAGTATGGTGTTGAGCGTGCCATGGCGGATCTCAAGGTGCAAACCGGACAAAGGCAACTTCGCAACCAAGACAAGAAATCAGAGTAAAGCAGTGGCGATCTATTTTCTTGCTGCGATAAAGAAGTTGAGCAGATACGAAAGAGTACCGCCTCTGGTGCGGCGCCATGTACGCATCTGCTGAGAATTTGACGGTGCTGCGGTAGCGATGGCTGTCGGCGGCGTGGAAGCAGATCTAGGAGGGTAGACGGTGGCGATGGGGCACGGTGGACGAGGCGGTCGTAGGAGCGGCGCCGGCAAGGTGGACGACAACGGGGATAAAGCGAGAGGACGGGATGCAAGGATCCCAGTCCAAAGCCGTGGATGAGAGAGGTCGATCTCTTGTAATGGACGGCGGCGCTGGGGTATCAGCTCCGGCATGGTGGAGGAGGACGGCGGTGGATGGGGTGGCGGACGGCGGTGGACGGAGGAGGGTGGGGTGGAGAGGGTGTTTTGGCGCCCACGGAGTACGAATGGGGAAAAGGGAGGTAGAGAGGAAGGGGCGAACCATGTATTCAGGGCGCGCTTGTCTCAAATGCGAGGAAATTTACAAACTTAGCCCCCGTTTCAAATTTCTACTACATCACAGCAACACTAGTTGGTTGGGGATAGGACGGTAATCTCGCATACACCGAATATTTGTCAACCAGAGTTTGTTTTTGGCGCCCACCGTGTATGAATATGAATCGGGGAGGGAGTCGATTTTGGCCGAGGACACACTGTGTTTTGGCGCCCACCATGTATGAATCCGGGTGAGAGGCGGTTACGTCACGTTTGGGTGAAATTACAAACCTACCCCTATAGAAACCTATAGAAATCCAGCATATAGGCTTTGCGTGGCAGGGATAGGCAGTAGTGATTTCCATCTCGCAGATTTTGGTTTCGGGCGGTTACTGCGACTTTCCCCGCTTCGTTCAAATTTTGCAGAGTGCACGTTTACCGTGCCAACTCAATTCGAATCCCGTTTGTATTCTATTTTTTTCGGGCGGGGTCCATTTTCAATTGGAATTACATTCTATATACATCATTTTTTATATATACTTTCAAAAGCACAACACCATTTATACATAAATATAGTTTACAAATGGCATGATCTCAGATTCATAAGGTTGTATCCATCAATTTGGATTTTCAAATATTTGAAACCACTTTATGTTGAAATCCAATGTATGCATTCCTCGCTAACTATCTCCAATTAATGTGTGTTTCATGCGGGTTTTTTTACTTCTCAAACATGTATAATGTGTTTCACACACGCAAGATATAGTGTAATCCCGTTTAGACATTAATTGCATATAAACCATGCATTGTTTTTAATTGAAGAATCTATGGATCACCAATATTGATAAACTATATAACATTGCACGTGTGCCCAAATTCAAATGAATATGCATGTTTGATACACCAATTTGCGTTATGATATTATCAATGCCGTGATCTCCAGTTTAAATATTTGAATCCCCTTTAATCCAGATATTCGTCTCATATAGCTATCACACTCATGCTTATATAGGACTATCTCTCTGGACCTATATGCGTTCATCGTCTCTCAGGTATCTCTCGTGCTACCTGTATGTCGATAATGATCTTTTATCTTCGTAACACACTGACGGTACTCTCTCCCTCGACCTTCATCACTCTATCTTTATCTAAGTATATCTCGCTCCCTGCTATGTGTCTCTAACTATGATTCTCCATGTGGAATCTCTTTCTCTCACACAAACACAAAACTTTGTCTCCCAGTGTCTCATTTCTCTCTACTATTCCCGTGTGTGCCACTCGCACACCCCTCATACAGAGATGTCTTTCGCTCCTTATATATGAGAACCTACGACTCTTCCTCATCAATATCTCTTTCTCACACACAAACACAAACTTTGTCTCCCAGGGTCTCATATTTCTCCATTGTTCTCTTGTATGTCGCTCACACACACCCTCTCCCCCTAGAGATATCTTGCATTCCCTCGTATGTCTCTCTATCTATCACTCTCGTTGTGAAATATCTTTCTCTCTCACAGACACAAAACTCCATCTCTCTGGATCTCATTTCTCTCTGATATCTATTTGTATGTGACTCACACGCACCCTTTCTCTATCTCTCTCACACCCACACACATAACCCAGCCTTCTGATCCACTCGACTCCTATCTCTAACGCACATTAGCTAGCATCTTTATCTTTCTATTTATCTGTTTCTCCATCAACCTTCTTTCTCGCCCTCACTCTTGATTCCTATCACACACACTACATATGTTTCTCTCTACAAGCAGTCAAGTGCCCTCTCACACACATATATAACTTCACCCTTTGAACCACCCGATGGTCATCTCCAAGACCCAAACTAGCGGATGTCGCTCTAGCTAGCATCTCCATCTCTGTATCTATCTATAGTTTCTCCGTCAACATTTCTTTCTCACACGGAGTCTTGCTTCCTATCACCCACACTATATATTTCCCTCCATACATATGCATTTATAGGTTGGTCTCTTTTGCACAATCGTTGTGCCTCACTCCCTCTGCTCGCCATAGATGCATGCTCCAGCCCACGCCACTATCTCTTAAAGACAAAAACACATGCTCAATTGTCGGGACTTCTTCCATGCATTCTCACATGCATGCATATTGTCATACCGATCCATCTCTCCCATGTCGTTGATCTTATGACTTATGTCTTCTTTCTTATATCTCGATCATGCACGCGCGCACACACACACATCCCACGTATACATGTATACCTCTCACACATGCACGTTCAAGGTCTCTATGTCTCCATACGTAGTTAATTATCCTCAATCCTAACGCCACATCGAATCGTTCTCCTCTTTTGTGCACATAACTTCCGCATGGATGGGTAAAACACACACTCACACTTAACAATCTCCTT
>NC_041390.1:159392557-159473219 GCF_002162155.2 Triticum dicoccoides | reverse complement strand
ACAAACACACACACACACAAGCACGCATGCCCCCCCCACACACACTAAGACTCCATCTCTCTCCCTCTCTCTCACACACATACAAACTAAGACTCCATCTCTCTCTCCTCTCTATCTCTCTCTCTCTCACACACACACACACACTAAGACTCCATCTCACACACACATGCTCTAGGCGGAGCATTTGTTCCTACCACCCTTCATCCAACCTTACCCATATGATAAACAATCACCTTTATTTACATGCATAACATGGAAAAATTCCACTTTACTTTAGTAGTCAGCAAACTTATCATCTGTACCCTTGTTTAAAAATGAGTTGGTGGTGATCGTGTGCCTGCCATCTTGTAATACAGACCGTATGATCTATCTCTGAGGATAGAAGGCAAACTATGATAATTTTACAAAAGATACCGGCACCTCTCTCCACATCATTATCTCTCGCAACCTCATTGCACAGCAATTAAAAAAGGAATAAGTCTGTGGAACAATCTAGCATGCATGGTGGCCGCTGCCGCCTGCCGGCGCCGTCCATCCCCATGCCTCCGCCCATTCCGACCACCAGTCACCACCACGCTCCACTCCTCCTCGCCTTATCTCTCATCTTTCACTTTTTCAATGACATTCTCGAGATACCAGTTTTCCAATAAAATTCTTGAGATATCACTAGTTTTTACACATGGGATTACTCCTGCATGGGTCAATCACAACAGGTGTTTTGTAAAAAAATGCATATTGATGTTCCGTGCAATGCATGAGAATCTTGCTTGTAATTATATAATGCAAATCACGAGCAGGAAGTGACATTTTTTTGACATAACCACGTTAACATGGCCACGTAAACCACTAGCTAAAGTAAATACCATTATACTTATATCCCGATGCAAAAGGTTGAGTACATGTCCGAAGAGTAGAGTTGCACACACGCACTCTGTCTCTCAGAATCTCTCTCGCACACACACACACACACACCAGTTACATGACGCCCACTTAAGCAGACATGTATGTTACAATTTGTGCACCCGCGGGTACACGTGATGTTGCGCATTTATTTAAGCCGCAAGGCGAACCCAAACAGTAGCTGCATTCATTCCCCTCCCGCCACCTCTTCTCTGGTCGCCGTCGCCCGGTAGCCATGGGCTGGCCGAAGGTAACAACATACGCCATACTCCCGCCGGAGCGGCGCTTTAATATGGAAATTTTAGTGGTCATGCATGCATCTTTTTGTGCTAGCACTCCTATATAAGGGTTGACCGGTCGCTTCCAGCGGACGTGCGCGGGCGGTGGAAGAGGAAGGAGAAGGGAAGCGGGATGTGGAGTAATGTTTTTACCACAATTTCTTAGGAAACTGAGTGCAATAATTGAGTAGTTTTGCAAACTACCAGTACTACACCTGAAACGGTTCAAAACATATACTCCCTTGTCAGCACGCGCTTCCCGCGTGAAACGGTCAGCGTCCCCCTGTAGTGTCAGTGCTGCATCAATGCCCGGTCAGAGCGGAGGCGACCTCTCACTGGTGCCGGCTTTGAAGTGGCGCGACGGTCGAGAGAGTGCCGCTTCCCGGTGCACGCGACTGCTCCGTGTCGAGACTGGCCATAGGCCCTGTTTGGATCCATGGGTTAGAGTTAGTTTGAGCTAGTTGGGGCTCAAATAGCCCTAAACTATCCAAGCATGAGGGTTTAAATTGGAGCAAGTTGCACCGAACCCACCAAAAAAACTATCCCACCCAAGAGGTGCTAACTGGAAATAGTTCTCATTGGGACCACTGAAAATCACTTTTCTCTCTCCATGAAGTGCATTTATTGTCAATCTAACCCTGTCACCCAAACACCTCTTTGGCTACAGTTAGTTCAGGGTTAGTCACGAGTTAGTCTAACCTCTAGCTAAGTTAGAGTATCAAATAGGAGCAGTATAGGACATGCAAGTTGCTCAAAGCATACAGGAAAATTCATACGTGAAAGGATTTTTTTTCTTTTTGAAAACGGAACGTGAAAGGATTTTTTTTAGAATGCTCTTGGCATGTTGCTAACATGTGATAGTTAACCGACCTCAATAGATGGCAGAAACACCAGCCGCAGCACTTTGATAGAGACGAGGAGGGAGAAGCGATACAGGCTGCTGGATTACTAGAGATAGGTGTCGCACGGAAGCCAAGAAATATGGTGATAGCGTGGGTTAGCCATGTACTAGTATGATACTACACTGGGCTGCCATGTTTCGTACTCTTCCAGTCCACTGTGGAGATGATTGATTAATTTTATATCACTAAATAATGTTAAATATTATGAGTGCAGACGCTCCACCACGAGGTTCCTTGCTCCTTCTCGGTTGTCCGAAATCTATGTTCTTCCACTCTATTTTTTTACGTGAGCTTTGTTCATCCTTTTGCCAACACGTGAGACATCTAGCCTCAAGGTGCACGTGTTATGCAAGGATCGTTCCATCTATATGAAGAACACGTGGGACTGGAACTACAAGACGAACATGTACCCAAGAGTGGACGTACGAACCTGAGTAATGTAGCGCAGTAAGTGAAGTAGAAAGGCACAAATGGTATGAACATGTGTGGCATATAGGGTGTGTTTGGTTGCGTTCTTGTCTCAGCATAGTTGTTCCCTCTTCATGCATGCTCCACTCAACACCCCTCTTCATGCATGCTCTCTTCATGCATGCTTCTAGTGTATTTGTGTTAAACTAGTGTGGACTCATGCACCCTCCATACACTCTACCAAACACCCAAAAGTAGGTCGAGAAGGGAACTCTTGGGCGGCATTTGTCTCTTACTATGTACTACCACTAAATGTTGTACGTGCAATGCACGGTGATGTTATGGAGTACGTGCCTAAGTACTCTACTACTACTATATTAGTTGGGGGCACATATTAACTTTTATATTTGTTTACGTGTATGCCCCGAGACCTTCCAACTAGACGTGTCTTTGTCTCCAGGTCGCACTTTGTATCGTTCATACCACTAAGTACTACTACGTGTGGTCTCCGACCCAGAAGTGGAAGAAGTGGAGACGCTCTACCATGCTATTTTTTTACGCTGGGCTCTACCACGCTGTTCATGTCCCACTCCTTTCGCTGACGTGTGGGACATCCAGCACGTGCCGTGTTTGGCACCCTTCGCCGTAAGAGTTGAAACGCTAGCATTCATCAGAAATAAAAAATAATTATAAATTGGCAGTGATACTATTTTTTGCGAACCAATCAACAGTGATACTATACCACGCGGTTTCCTTGCTCCTCGATATCGGAAAGAATACTTCCGTTCGCCAACATGTGGGACGTCGACCATGCTGGTCCACTTGCCATGCATGCAGAACTCCAAGGGAGTCACCCAGGTCATCGCGCCACACTAACAATGACTAATGAGCCGTCAAATCACAAGCCCACTTCCCACTTTGAAGTTGCACGGACGAAGGAACCATCATGACTTCGTTGAATTCCGCTTCTTGAAGAAAACTACTGTACCAGCAGTACTGCTAGCTACAGTAGTTACTCCAAGAGAGGCCTCCTTTCATTCATAGGATAGGAATATGAAAATCATAGGAAGTGAGATGACATGCATCTCAATTCCTATAGAGAAAGAGATGCCATTTGATGCTTAGGATAGGAATTTTTCCATTTAGTCTAGGCTAATGTACTGGTAATTTGCTCTAAAAACTAGAGTAGTAACTAGTAGTACTGGTACATGCTCGTACTCAGACACACACACACACACACTAACTACTAGTACTACTACTTCTCACATGCTGGCCAGACGCCGTCGTTCTCCTTCCCGGCTTTGTCGGCGACACCCCACCGTGCTTGGATCTCCGCCAACCTCTCCCCAGCAGTGTGTGCATCCTTTTATTTCTTGCGGCGGCGGTCCTCTCTTTCCTTGAGTGCTTTCTGACTTTTCCGCTCCCTCTGTGCGACTTTGGCCGCCTCTTGCTCTACCGCCCATTCGGCCTTGGCATCTTCAAATTCCTCCCACATAGTTGTGAGGTCGCGAGCAGCGATGAACTCGGCACGGCGGGATGCCATCGCTTCCCTACCATTTTGTGTGCGGTCGTGGGCGGGAGGAACTCGGCGCGGCGGGATGCCATCGCTGCCTTACTGGTTAGTGTGCGGCGCGGTGGCATGAACGACGCTTGGTGAGAGCTCTGGGTGGAGTGGCCGGACAACCGTATAGTGCATTGGTTTTTCAAGAGCTCAAGGACAGAAGACGAAGCAAATTTGGATTCCCCTTCAATCCTGGTCATTTATTACCGAGTAAAATGCATTGGTGGTCATCGAACTTGTCTTGATAGCTCACTTTGATCATTGTATACGAGATATGGTGATTATATGGTCACTGGCTCAGCGTATAGCTCTGTATTTGTCTGGTTAACCAGTCAAACAGTCCGCATGCGCCTCATCAGCTCGTGTTTTTTATCTATCTACGCGGGCCTACCTGTCAATGGAGAAAGAAATACTGTAAAAACCAAAATTATGCTAGAGTCTGGACCGCTTCCGGAGCCCGCTCTCACCGCCCTGGCCCCTCAAGACGCCAGCTGCCCGCGGCATGCATGCATAGCAAGTAGTACTCCTTATGTGGAGGAGAGAGAGGCATTGATAAAGTCAAGGAGTGGGCTCTGCAAGAGCCCGTCTCTACATGTGCTCCTAGGTATAAAAAGTATTTCTAAAAAAGGCATAAAAACAATTGTGTCTTAAAAAAGAAAGGTAAAAAAACATTTGAGAGGAAGTAGATAGAGAGAATGTGAGAAAAACCTGTAACCTGGGAATTACATGAGGAAGGAGGGAGTGGTGCACATGCCAAGTCATTGGGCTGCCATGTTTCACACTCCTCCGTCGTAACAGTGGAGACAATAGCTTTCATCAAAAATAAACAATGAATACTCGTTGCTCGTCCTCTATATCGGAAAGAATACTTTCATTCGCCGACATGTGGGACGTCGACCATCCTAGTCCACCTGCCATGCACAAAATTATCCTGGTCTACCCCGACCATATCGCAGGCCCAACCTTTCCCACTGTAAGTTGTTCGGACGAAGGAACCATCATGACTTCGTTGAATTCTGCTTCTTCAAGAAAACTTACTGTACCCGCAATACTGCTACCACACGCGAAGACTGGACGGCACTATACCACGTCATATCACTGAAACCCACTAGGGCAAACTAGCCCGCCTAGGTCATCTATTTTGAAACGGAGGGAGTACGTCTCTGCACTGCTATGATTTTGTGTTGCATGTCATGTAACTGAAACCCACTAGGCCAAACTAGCCCGCCTAGGTCATCGATCTCTACGCCTACAATTTTAGGAGCTAGGGCTATTGGTCGATCGACGAGGGATAAGTATAAGCGTACCACGAGCTCATCATCCCCAACGTTTCTCTTCGGTGAGTGTTTTGCAAGTACTATAGCTCGCATAGTAGCTGGCCTACTAACACCAAGAATCATGAAACAAGCCCTGCTGATATGATAAACAGTTCAAACTTACATCTAATCATGCCATATATTACATCAAAAGCTGGTGAGGATACATCTGTTTCCATAACTCAGAGAGGGTTCGCATGATTCACTATCAAACAAAAGTAGCAAGATCCACCCACACAAGACAGTGCACTAGCCCTAAGATGGTTTGATAACACGCATCATTCTGGTAATTAAACATAGGGCAATGCAAACTACCTTGAAGCATTAGCCCGACCAACTATTTCTTGTCATCGATCTCTCGGGAAATGACCACAGCATGGACAACGGCATGGGAATTGATTTCTGGGGCGATGTTCGCAGGACTGACCGCGATATCCGAATCGATCTCTGGGGCGATGTCCATAGGATGGACATCAGCATCGGAATCGATCTCCGGGGTGATGCCAACAGGACGGGCCACGACATCGAAATCATCAAGGACGTCCACCGGCACCTGCACAACCCTAACATATTAGCAAGCACATTGCAAATAATCAAAAACCACAACTATGGTAATAAGCCATTATTTTTTACCTTGTGCAGCTCACCGGGGGATCTCATCCCTCCGGGGGCCATCTCCTCGTCCTCGATGGGGGCCATCACCTTGCCAGGGGAATACTGCTTCTCAACGGCGACTATCTCCTCAAACTCGGTCTTGAGCCTCACATAGGTGGCAATCAGAGTTCCTGGGGTAGGCACGGTGGGGCCCTTGCCGTTCTTCCAACTTCTTTTGAGGAGTTCATCCGCCAACGTCCTCAACTCTTTGGCCAATGCTTGTTTCTTGGAGTTCTTCGTCTCCATGGGTTGGCCCGCCAACATGGTCAACTCGTTGGTCGGTGCTCGGATCGGCTGACCGTCGAGGTTTCGCATCGGCTGCCTGCCCGAGGGCAGGTCGTCCCTACTCCGAAACCCAACAAGAATGTTGTGTTCATCTCCCACTTCCTCCGAGGTCTAGGCCTCACTCTGGATCCCTTTGTTAGGGGTTTGATGTTCTACTACGGGCTAGATTTCCACGACCTAGCCCCGGAATCCTTTCTCCACATCTCGGCATTTATTGTCGTATGTGAGGCCTTCCTCTGCATTACCCCTCACTTCGGCCTGTGGCTCATGACCTTTGACGTGAAGCCGAAGATGGTCGAGGGGCAGCACGTAGCGTGTGGAGGCGCATTAATATGTAAAATCGCTGGAGCTCCATGGCCAAAGGGTTCCTTTCCAGAGGTGTCCGGACTATGGCAGCGGGAGTGGTTTTAGATCACAGCTCCCAGAAGTGCCAAGTGGGTGGCCGCCCCTGCTTTCCGCTTGGGCCCTCCACCATAACTGATGTCATGGATTAGCAGAGGGCTAAACTGGGGTCCAGTCAAGGACGTGCCTATACTGCAAAGCCACATTCAAGATCTCTTTGACGGAGATTTCAGTCTGGTTACGGTGGTGCAAGTCATGCTGGTTCATCGAGTCCAGCCTTGCAAACATCGGCCCCTCCGCATGTGGGAGTTCAACCCAGAAGGGCCACGCACTATTCATAATTTCCTTGGCCTGACGCACGAGGAGATGTACAAATCATTCTTCGGACCCCAAATAGAGTGTCTGGATACTACCGAGGACATGGGCCTGAGCAGCAACCGTACCGCCGACCAAGTAAGTAATCCTCTAGACGAACACACCGTCTTTCATTTACCATGACATCATTCTGAGAAATTGCTCTTTGACCAGGACTGGATAACAAAGGCAAAGATGATTCGGTGTTCGCCCCCCTTCCTGAGGGTTTGGACAATCCGGTACTGGAAAAGATGCTCAAGCTAGCACCTTGCCCAGAGCCCTCAAAGGAAGATAAAGGGGGGAATAATGAGGTCGAAAGCGGGCCCCCATCGCTACCAATTCCAACCGAGGGAATGAGCGCCTCCGTGAAGGAGGATAAGCAAGGGGAAGAATCTGACCTTCTCTCGCTTCGGGGAAGGAAGAGGATTGCCTCTGAAGATTCGGAAACCAAGGCTTCCAAATGGGAGAAGAAGTCTCCACCAGAGGGTCCTGCCTCGGAGGGTGCTTTTGCCGCACAAAGTCCGCACGGGGATCAGCCCTCTAACGAGCCGTAAGTGATCAAAAAATACTTAATAGTAAAGATATTCTACCTTACTTCCGAGGAAAATAATCGAAGCGTTTATCTCGCAGTTCGGATCTTAGCCCTTCTCAACGGAGCTCGTCTTCAGGGGACCTTCTTCCGGAGATGATGGAGAGCGAAACGCCTCCCCCAGACTCCCCTGCTCAAGAAGCGGGCGACCTTGAAGTGTCGTCACGGAGGGCCTCTCCGGATCCGGTGAGGCCAGAAGATAATCCTATAGTCACCCGAAGTCCCCAGCATCCGGCTCTTGAAGAGAGCAAACAAAAGAGTCCGGTGCCGTCTGGTATGCGGTTGGACGCACTGAGGGATCTGCTAAGGCGGGCGACCATCTTGGAAGAACACCATACATTGATGGGTACGGTGATGGAAAGGATTTCATCCGCCGAAAGCAGGTTGCATGACGCCTTTATGAGTCTACTGACGGGCTTTGAGGTACGTAAAATGATGTACATTTGTGATGGTACCGCACATTTTTAGGTGTGCCCTGTGTAGATAGTAGCCCCTAAGACTCTGGTTGTCGCCGAGAAAGACGGCAAATAGAGGATCGTAGTCCCAAGTAATAACCATACCGCTTTATGTGCAGGTGATGGAAGCTCCGGTGGCTGGCCGGACTAATGAGTTTGCCGAACTAAAGCGGCAACTGGATGCGGCAGATGCCGACATCAAGCTTGTTAACAAGCGGCTTGACGAGGCACAGGGTAAGTAATGTTTTTCCAGTTAATGTCACATAGTAAGAGAAGTGTGATGCCAGTATCTTTAATATGTTGTGACTGCAGATGGAGTTGTCGCCGTGGAGACCCTTCGGGAGGAACTTGCCCGAGCCAACGAACAAACAAGGATTAGTAATGTGGCCGCTTTAAAGGCGGCCGAAGAGTTAAGAGCCGAGAAGGCCGCTCATTGCGAGAGGAAAGAAAAGATGGCCAAGATGGCTATAAAGTTAAAAGACACTGCCGACCGTTGCCGGTTCCTTGAAGAAGAAAAGTAAGCGAAGGCGACGGACCTCGAAAAGGCCACGATGGCGGCCAAAGACACCCGCTCTGCCATGATGGCAAAGAAGGAAGAGCTGCGTGAAGCTGGTGATAATGTGGCTGGGAAGCCCTTTTTGCTGTGAAGGAAGTTTGGAGATCCGCGGTATGCCCCTCTGGATCGGCTGTGGAGTTCGGCAGATGCATATCTGGATTTGACGGCGAGTGCTGTCGATGCGGCCGAATATTTCCAGATCAAACAGATAGTGAAGTGGACAAGCTATTCTGGTCGCATTTTAACATTCCAGAGCGTCCTATTCCACTAACTGATCAACTTGCCGAATGGGCCGAACTCAATAGATTGTCCAGAGTCGCCATGAGGTCCGTCGTAGATCATCTGTGGCCGGAAAAGCCGAAACCGAACAGCTATTTCAGCTTAGTGCGGCAGTTCCTTGGTGCGGTGCGGCGCATCAATGCTATGAAGAGGTCGGCGTGCATAGAAGGCTCGCGGATGGCCCTTGCCCGTGTCAAAGCATACTGGGCGGAGATGGATGCTACCACTGTTGTGGCGCAGGGTTCGGCCATAGGCCGAGTGGCTGCCGAGCACTATTTTGAAGAAGTTCTTGAGGGTGCTCGTTTGATAGAGGCCCAGTGCTCGAAGAATATTATGTTTGAGTGACATGTATTCCCATTGTAAAAACAATGTTTATGAAATTTATTGAGGTTGTATTTATACTTTTGCCTGAAAGTAATATGATGCCTCCTGTGTGGCCGTTTATGTATATATGTATATAACCTGAAAGATTGCAGTCGTCGGCTTCAGCCCCCACGCATATAATGCGGGGGTGTTTGCAGAAGACGCGTGTTCACACTTAATCCAATGTCTTGGTCCTAATAAGGAGGTGATAGCGCAGCGAACGAGGCAACCGGACTATAATGCTTTAACACTTTCACTTAGCCATAGGAGTTTGACAGTGGGGCTACTATATAGCCCCTGGTGGCTCCGCACTCTCCCGAATTCGGGGTGCGTACATGCCTGGCCGAGAAACGGCCCTTCGTTAAGGCGGAGGAATTCTAACATTCCGATAGGTCATCGAGTGGTTGACCAGTCTCACGCTATATCATGACAGTCAGTTTTTGGCTTTCTCTACTAAGTTGCTCGTCCGGATGAACCGGGGCACAATCGCAAAGTTCTCCTAGTGCCGCCTTAGCCGATAGAGCGGAACGTAAGGAAGAAAAAAATAGGAGCCGGGCAAACCCAACATTTGACCAAAGACATGATTCGAAGCTGATGCATATAAGGCCAAACTCGCAACGCTAAACACTCCCTAAGGTATTCGGTCTTTATGGTATAAACCGGGCCTAAACAGTGCCCTTTGTAAGAAGCCCCTGGTGTCCAGGTACGTGCATTATTCTAACGTGGCCACATGCCAAGACGTCAGCATCCTTCTCAATAGTATTGAGAATCCGAGGGATGTGTATCAATAAGAGACAGTAAGAAAGGTTTACGCAGGGTCTTAATCTAAA
The DNA here is from genome assembly GCF_002162155.2 of Triticum dicoccoides. Lineage (NCBI taxonomy): Eukaryota > Viridiplantae > Streptophyta > Magnoliopsida > Poales > Poaceae > Triticum > Triticum dicoccoides. Next base: position 159,463,147 of record NC_041390.1, on the reverse strand, counting down.
AAGAATCCTCGGAACGGGTCCCTGCTGCACGTCTGCGCCCGTGTCTCCGTTGTGCAGTATCCTGGACGGGTGTAGCACGATGGTCATCTGTAAAAGAGAGGAACTTAGGTGAAAAGTTGTCGTGCAAAAAGGTAGGTTATATTAAAGAAACCATGTACAATTCAAGATGAGTAAAAATTGCCACTTGTATGCGCACGTTGAGCCCCTTGTATTTGTAATATGGGTGTGGCCATCAAACCTGTATGAATTACATATAGTTGTGTCGGACTCGTCTAACCGTGTCTGTAGTCTTGACAACCTATCAAATGCTTTAGTTGGTGAGGCCATTTTAGTGTGCGGCTGCCAAGGCAGCTGCACTCTCTTCGGCGCGCAGGGATCGCTCAATATTTCCATTTACTGTAATGATGCCATGTGGACCGGGCATCTTAAGCGTGAGGGAAGCGTAATGCGGTATTGCATTAAAGCGAGCGAAAGCTTCGCGTCCAAGTAGTGCTTGATAGCCACTTTGGAACGGAGCAATGTGGAAGGTTAAATTTTCGCTACGGAAGTTATCGGGGAAGCCGAATATAACCTCTAGTAGCAGGGAGCCCGTGCAATGAGCCCCTGGGCCTGGCGTTACTCCTTTAAAGGTAGTATTGCTGTGGCAAATTTTCATTGGGTCTATCCCATTTTGCGGATTGTATCATGATATATCAGGTTTAGACTGTTGCCACCGTCCATCAGGACTCGTGTGAAGTGGTATCCGTCAATTATCGGATCTAATACCAAGGCAGCCCATCCTGCACGCCGGATACTTGCTGACTTATCCCGATGGTCGAAAGTGATCGGTTGAGATGGCCAGTGGCAGGACTCTGCGGTGATAGGCCCTAGGGCATATTTCTCTGGGAGTGCCGCTTTGTTTCTCCCCTTGATCACGTGTAACACATTTACTGTTTTGACTTCTGGTGGAAATTTCTTTTGTTCCCCAGTGTCTTGCTTGAGAGGCTCATCCTCGTCTTCACTTGGTGTATCCTCCCCCTTGTGTATGGCGATGAGCCTGCCGGACTGCTTGAAGACCCAACATTCTGTGTGGGTATGATTTGCAGGTTTATCGGGGGTGCTATGTGATACGTCTCTGTCGTATCTACTTTTCCAAACACTTTTGCCCTTGTTTTGGACTCTAACTTGTATGATTTGAGTGGAACTAACCCGGACTGACGCTGTTTTCAGCAGAATTGCCATGGTGTTGTTTTGTGTGAAGAAAACAAATATTCTCGGAATGACCTGAAACTCCACGGAACATCTTAGAAAAAACAATAAAAAATCATCGCCAAAGATGAAGACCAGGGGGTCCACACCCTTCTCACGAAGGTGGGGGGCGCGCCCCCCCTAGGGCGCGCCCCCCTACCTCAGGGCACCCTAGATGCCCTCCGATGCCAACTCCAACTCTATATATTTGCTTTCGGAGAGAAAAAATCAGAGAGAAGAAATCATCGCGTTTTACGATACAAAGCCGCCGCAAGCCCTAAAACCTCTCGGGAGAGCTGATCTGGAGTCCGTTCGGGGCTCCGGAGAGGGGGATTCATCGCCGTCATCATCATCAACCATCCTCCATCACCAATTTCATGATGCTCACCGCCGTGCGTGAGTAATTTCATCATAGGCTTGCTGGACGGTGATGGGTTGGATGAGATTTATCATGTTATCGAGTTAGTTTTGTTAGTGTTTGATCCCTAGTATCCATTATGTTCTGAGACTGATGTTCTTATGACTTTGCTATGCTTAGTGCTTGTCACTAGGGCCCGAGTGCCATGATTTCAGATCTGAACCTATTATGTTTTCATGAATATATGTGAGTTCTTAATCCTATCTTGCAAGTCTATAGTCACCTAATATGTGTTATGATCCGGCAACCCCGAAGTGACAATAATCGGGACCACTCCCGGTGATGACCATAGTTTGAGGAGTTCATGTATTCACTATGTGCTAATGCTTTGTTCCGGTTCTCTATTAAAAGGAGGCCTTAATATCCCTTAGTTTCCAATAGGACCCCGCTGCCACGGGAGGGTAGGACAAAAGATGTCATGCCAGTTCTTTTCCATAAGCATGTATGACTATATACGGAATACATGCCTACATTACATTGATGAATTGGAGCTAGTTCTGTGTCACCCTATGTTATGACTGTTACATGATGAACCGCATCCGGCATAATTATCCATCACTGATCCGGTGCCTACGAGTTTTCCATATACTGGTTCTCGCTTATTTATTTTTCCGCTGCTACAGTTACAATCACTACAAAATACCAAAAACATTACTTTTGCTGTCTTTACTTTTGTTGCCGCTACCGCCACTATCATATTACTTTGCTACTAAACACTTTGCTGCAAATACTAAGTTTCCAGGTGTGGTTGAATTGACAACTCAGCTGCTAATACTTGAGAATATTCTTTGGCTCCCCTTGTGTCGAATCAATAAATTTGGGTTGAATACTCTACCCTCAAAAGCTGTTGCGATCCCTTATACTTGTGGGTTATCAAGACTAATTTCTGGCGCCATTGCCGGGGAGCATAGCTCTATTCTTTGAGTCACTTGGGATTTATATCTGCTGGACACTATGAAGAACTTGAGAGATCCAAAAACCAAGATCTATCCCTCAACTACGAGGGGAGGTAAGGAACTGCCATCTAGCTCTGCACTTGATTCACCTTCTGTTATGAGTAAGTTAGCGACACCTACACCTACTTCTGCTATTCGTTCTGATATGTCGCATGTTATTGATGATGCCACTTCTGCTATGCATGATACTTATGATGAAACTGCTTCTATGCCTGATACTACTGTGCCCCTTGGTGAATTTCTTGATGAACAAATTGCTAGGGCTAGAGAAAAAGAAATTGTTGAATCTGAATATGATGATGATAGTGATGATGAAAATATGCCTGTTATTCCTGAGGGCTATCTTTTTGATATGGAATCTTCTGCCACTATTTTAGCTTGCAGAGATAGATATGAGCTTAAGAGGTTATTAATTAAATGGAACAAAGAATCACTTAGAGATAAAATGAAACCTGACCTTGCTTTTGCTACTTCACCTATAGGTGTTCCTGATAAGGATTATGAATTCTCTGTTGATCCTGGTATAATTACTTTGGTTGAATCTGATCCGTTTTATGGCTATGAATCTGAAACTGTTGTGGCACATCTTACTAAGTTAAATGATATAGCTGCCCTGTTCACTAATGATGAGAGATCGCGTTACTTTTATATACTCAAAATATTTCCGTTCTCATTAAAGGGTGATGCTAAGACATGGTTTAATTCTCTTGATCCTGGTTGTGTGCGTAGTCCCCAGGATATGATTTATTACTTCTCTGCTAAATATTTCCCAGCTCATAAGAAACAAGTTGCTTTGAGGGAAATATACAACTCCGTGCAAATTAAAGAAGAGGGTCTCCCACAAGCTTGGGGGAGGCTTCTCAAGTTACTTAATGCTTTGCCTGATCATCCTCTTAAGAAACCCGAAATACGTGATATCTTTTATAATGGACTAACCCGATGCTTCCAGAGATTACCTGGATATTGTGTTGGTTCTCTTTTCACGGAAAGAACACCGGATGAAGATGAAATTCTATTGAATAATATGTTGACAAATGAAAATAATTGGGCACCTCCTGAGCCAGCTCCTGCTCCAATTACTGAACCTATTCCTAAACCAACTCCGAAGAAGAGAGGTGTTCTATTTCTCAGTCCCGAAGATATGCAAGAGGCAAAGAAATCTATGAAAGAAAAAGGTATTAAAGCTGAAGACGCTAAGAATTTACCTCCTATTGAAGAAATACATGGTCTTAATATACCTCCCGTTGAAGAAACATATGATCTCAATTCTTTATTTATTGAAGAACCTCCTGATCCCAATATCCCAACACAGGTAGTAAAGGTAAATTCTCTCTATAGATATGATAAAGCTGAAGTCCCTCCTACTAAAATTGCTAGTCAGTGCTTGGATGAGTTTGATAACTTTATGTTTAAGCAAGACGGCTTCAATGCTTATTTTGGTAGACAATTAAAAGAAAATGCTTATATGATTAGATGCTTGGGTGATTATATGGCTAATATTAAAGGTGAACTTAAACTTGTTAGCAAACATGCTTCTATGGTTACCACTCAAGTAGAACAAGTACTTAAGGCTCAAAAAGAAGTGCTTAATGAAATGAATAGTAAGAAAAATGATTATGCAGTTAGAGTGGCTACTAGAACTGGTAGAATGACTCAGGAACCTTTGTATCCTGAAGGCCACCCTAAGAGAATCGAGCAAGATTCTCAAAGAAATAATATTGATGTTCCTAGTTCTTCTAAAAACGAAGAAGAAAAATGATAGAACTGTGCAAACTTCTAGTGAACCTATTGCTGAACCACCTGATAATCCAAATGATATTTCTATGTCTGATGCTGAAACACAATTTGGTAATGAACATGAACCAAGTAAAAATATTAATGATGATGTTCATAATGATGCTCAACCTAGTAATGATGATGATGTAGAAATTGAACCTCCTGTTGATCGTGATAACCCACAATCAAAGAATCAACGTTATGATAAAAGAGACTTTGTTGCTAGGAAACATGGTAAAGAAAGGGAACCTTGGGTTCAGAAACCCATGCCTTTTCCTCCGAAACCATCCAATAAAAAGGATGATGAGGATTTTGAGCGCTTTGCTAAAATGATTAGGCCTATCTTTTTGCGTATGAGATTAACTAATGTGCTCAAAACAAATCCTTATGCTAAATATATGAAGGATATCATTACTAATAAAAGAAAGATACCGGAAGCTGAAATTTCCACCATGCTTTCTAATTATACTTTTAAGGGTGGAATACCAAAGAAACTTGGAGACCCCGGAGTACCTACTATACCTTGCTCCATTAAAACAAATTATATTAAAACTGCTTTATGTGATCTTGGAGCCGATGTTAGTGTTATGCCTCTCTCTTTATATCGTAGACTTGACTTAAATAAGTTGACACCTACTGAAATATCTTTGCAAATGGCTGATAAATCAACTGCTATACCTGTCGGTATTTGTGAGGATGTGCCTGTTGTGGTTGCAAACCTTACTATTTTAATGGACTTTGTTATTCTTGATATTCCCGAGGATGATAGTATGTCTATTATTCTTGGAAGACCTTTTCTTAATACTGCAGGGGCTGTTATTGATAGCAACAAAGGCAATGTCACTTTTCATGTTAATGGTAATGAGCATACGGTACACTTTCCGAGCAAACAACCTCAAGTTCATAGTATCAACTCCATTGGAAAAATTCCATTGATTATAACTGGAGGTTTTGAATTTCCTCTTCCTACTGTCAAAAAGAAATATGATATACTTATTATTGGGGATGTGCATATCCCCGTTGAGGTAACTTAGTGCTATTCGAAATTTTTCTGGTTTCATGATTATCGGAATGAGTTTGTTAACAAGACTTGATCAACCTTGTTAGTGGATTCTTTTTGATTAGCATGAGATGGATGAAACTAGAAGCACAACCTTCTGTACCCCACTTTTACTTTCTGTTAATTAGTAGAAATAAAGTAAAAATAGTATTTTCTGTCTGTTTCCTGACTTATCCATGCAAACATAAAAATATCCCAAAAATAAAAGTCCTCAGAATGACATGGCAATTTAATATGATTTTTTCGGGAATATTTGAGGATTTACTGTGCAAAAATTACCGTGGGAGGAGATGCCACCTGGCCATGAGGGTGGAGGGCGCCCCCCCCTAGTGCGCGCCCCCTGCCTCGTGGGCCCATGGTGGCCCTCCTCCACTTATCCCAGCACCCATCTTCTTCCTCTATCTCACACAAACCCGAAAAACCAACTCAAGCACGAGTTCCGGCCACTTTTGCTGTGATTTTCGATCTCCTTGCTCAAAGCACCTCTCGCAAAACTGCTTGGGGAGATTGTTCCTTGGTATGTGACTCCTCCATTGGTCCAATTAGTTTTTGTTCTGGTGCTTTATTCTTTGCAAATTTGTGCTGCATAGGTGACCATGTTCTTGAGCTTGCATGTCAAATTTATATGGTTCCAAGTAGTTCTAATGCTTGATATAGGCTCTAGGCACTTGTAGGAGTAGTTGCTATCAATATTATTTAAGTTGGTTCACTTTTGTTTGAAGTTACTAAAAATTTCAGAATTTTTCAGAGAAAAACGATATGCTTAGGAAGATGTTCCAAGGTGGTTCTTCTAAGAAGAAAGGACCCAGGATTGCTATGTGCGATGCTGACGAGGATCCACCAAGAGACGCTCCAGTACGGCCTTGCGAATGGCCGTCGGAAAATTTTATGGACCGTGCGGGAATTAAAGAAGAATTCAAAGCATATTTGCGCAATGCCGGTCTTGAGGATTTTGAGGCTAACAAATGCCCCCAGTATCATGATCTCACAAGTTCATTCGTGAGGAGGTTTGAGTATTCATCTTCACGTAATTCTCCTTCAGTCATGTTTGATCTGTATGACAAATCTTATACCATGGACTTAGAGGATTTCACTTCTGCTTGCGAACTTCCATCATGGGGTAGTGTTAGGGATCCCCCTAAATCTGAATTTTGAAACTTTCTTGCTAGTATAACTGTGGGGGAATCTAGAGATATAACGCAGGCTACCATAGGGAGCATTCACTTTCCTGCCATACATTATTTTGCTCTCTTCATCGGTAGATGCATAAATGCTAAGGATGAAGCATGTCACATGTGTGTCCCTGATCTTAGCATTCTTAGGAGTGCTGTGTTAGGAGACCAATCTTATCATATGGGAGCCATTGTAGCTCGTAGGTTGCATCATAATAGAAATAATGGAGATTTCTTTGGAGGAATTTATGCAACCCTCTTAGCTCATTTTCTTGAGATAGACATTCGTGAGGGTGATACGGAGTTGCCTCCTGCATATTTAGATTATGACTCTATGGCTTCGCGCCAGTTTGTCGAGAGGCCTGAATCACCTCTCTTATATCATTTAATTTTTGATAAACGACGTGTTTTCCGTATTACTCTCCCTGCTCCTGCCTTCTTTGATTCACAGACAAAAGGAAGATATGTTATTACCAGAGAGGAGGCAGAGGAGTACGAGAGGAGAGCGGAGGCAGCTCGACTCCACGCTGCAGCTCAGCAGGCGATAACCACTGCACATCAGTATGATCCCAACTATTCTTCCTCATCACAGTATGACCCCAACAACTATTATTATGGATATCCGCCAGGCCAGCCGTGGCCATAGACCAACTTAGGCCAAAAGCCTAAGCATGGGGATTACGTATTTCTCACCGACATTACATTTATGTTCACACACACTCATTGCTAGATGTCGGTGCTCATACTTTTCACTGTAATATCCATGCTAATTTATTTTCTTTTTCCTACTTTCTTCTTGTGTGTTTGTTAAACCTTAAGAAAAAAATAAAAAAAATAGTAGTAGTTTATTTTTCTGCTGTAGTAGTAATAATTAAAAAGAAAACCAAAAATATTTCCCGTTCTTCTTTTGCTTGGTGGGAGCTTTGCCATGTAAATAGTTTTATTTCTTTTCTTTTCTTTGGGGGTCAGTAGGAGAAGACCATAATTGAATTGTTGAAGTGGGTCTTATATGCATTATTGTTGATTTAACTAAGAGCCCATATTGCCTTGTCTTCTCCTGTTTATTGAATGCTCGCAGATTCCAGCTTAGTCCAATGCACGTGCACTCTTATTATTATTCACACCGTTCAGTCGTGCAAGTGAAAGGCAATTATGATGATATATGATGGACTGAGTGAGATGAGAAAAGCTGGTATGAACTCGACCTCTTTTGTTTTTGTAAATATGATGGTCCCTTGTTCTTGATTCAGCTTATTATGAATAAACATGTTTGCAATGACAATTAGAGATCATAGTTGCTTGTGCCATGCTTGATTAGCTATGAGTTATAATGATTTACCTTGTGTGCCAACATGCTATTGAGATGATTATGATGTGGTATGATGGGGTGGTATCCTCCTTTGAATGATTTAAGTGACTTGACTTGGCACATGTTCACGCATGTAGTTGAAACAAAATCAACATAGCCTTCACGATATTTATGTTCGTGGTAGATTATATCCTACTCATGCTTGCATCCAATGTTTATTAATTTTAATGCATGTACATGGCTGTTGTCGCTCTCTAGTTGGTCGCTTCCCAGTCTTTTGCTAGCCTTCACTTGTACTAAGCGGGAATACTGCTTGTGCATCCAATCCCTTAAACCCCAAAGTTATTCCAGATGAGTCCACCACACCTTCCTATATGCGGTACCTACCTGCCGTTCCAAGTAAATTTGTATGTGCCAAACTCTAAACCTTCAAATAAACATTCTATTTTGTATGCTCGAATTGCTCATGTATCAACAAAGGTTGTCCTTATCTTCCGTGTTAGGAAGGTTATTCTCAAGAGGAGTGGACTTTGCTCCTCACTCACGACAAAATGGCTGGTCACCGGGATGCCCAGTCCCATGCTTTATGCAAACTAAATCAAAATTAATTGCAAACAAAACTCCCCCTGGGACCTGATGTATGTTGGAGGAACTCGTTGTTTCGAGCAAGCCATGGATTTATGCTTGTTGGTGGAGGGGGAGTATAAACTTTACTATTCTGTTTGGGAACCGCCTATAATGTGTTTAGCATGGAAGATATCGTCATCTCTTAGTTGTTACGTTGACAATGAAAGTATACCGCTCAAAATACAATTTATCTCTATTTCAAAACCGAGCTCTGGCACCTCTACAAATCCCTGCTTCCCTCTGCGAAGGGCCTATCCATTTACTTTTATGTTGAGTCATCACCCTCTTATTAAAAAGCACTAGCTGGAGAGCACAACTGTCATTTGCATTCATCACTATTAATCTATGTTGGGTGTGACTATGATTGGATCTCTTTTACCATGAATTACAATGTCTAGTCAATCCTTGATCTTTAAAGGTGCTCTGCATTTATGTTTTGCGGTCTCAGAAAGGGCTAGCGAGATACCATCTTGTTATATCATATTATGATTGTTTTGAGAAAGTGTTGTCATCTGAGATTTATTATTATGACTTGTTAGTTGATTATGCTATTGATATGAGTAATCATGAGACCTGAGAATTATTGCAAATGTGGTTAGTTATGATCTATGCTGAAAACTTGAATGCTGGCTTGACATAGTTACAACAACAAGAGCAAACAGAGTTTGTAGAAGTTTTTCTTTCTTTCTTTCAGTTTGTCAACTGAATTGGTTGGGGACAAGCAAGGGTTTAATATTGGGGGAGTTGATACGTCTCTGTCGTATCTACTTTTCCAAACACTTTTGCCCTTGTTTTGGACTCTAACTTGTATGATTTGAATGGAACTAACCCGGACTGACGCTGTTTTCAGCAGAATTGCCATGGTGTTGTTTTATGTGCAGAAAACAAATATTCTCGGAATGACCTGAAACTCCACGGAACATCTTAGAAAAAACAAAAAAATCCTCGCCAAAGATGAAGACGAGGGGGCCCACACCCTTCTCATGAGGGTGAGCCCCCCCCCTAGGGCGCGCCCCCTACCTCGTGGGCCCCCTGGATGCCCTCCGATGCCAAATCCAACTCTATATATTTGCTTTCGGAGAGAAAAAAAATCAGAGAGAAGAAATCATCGCGTTTTATGATACGGAGCCGCCGCCAAGCCCTAAAACCTCTCGGGAGGGCTGATCTGGAGTCCGTTCGGGGCTCCGGAGAGGGGGATTCGTCGCCGTCGTCATCATCAACCATCCTCCATCACCAATTTCATGATGCTCACCGCCGTGCGTGAGTAATTTCATCGTAGGCTTGCTGGACGGTGATGGGTTGGACGAGATTTATCATGTAATCGAGTTAGTTTTGTTAGGGTTTGATCCCTAGTATCCATTATGTTCTGAGATTGATGTTGTTATGACTTTGCTAAGCTTAGTGCTTGTCACTAGGGCCCGAGTGCCATGATTTTAGATCTGAACCTATTATGTTTTCATGAATATATGTGAGTTCTTGATCCTATCTTGCAAGTCTATAGTCACCTACTATGTGTTTTGATCCGGCAACCCCGAAGTGACAATAATCGGGACCACTCCCGGTGATGACCATAGTTTGAGGAGTTCATGTATTCACTATGTGCTAATGCTTTGTTCCGGTTCTCTATTAAAAGGAGGCCTTAATATCCCTTAGTTTCCAATAGGACCCCGTTGCCACGGGAGGGTAGGACAAAAGACGTCATGCAAGTTCTTTTCCATAAGCACGTATGACTATATACGGAATACATGCCTACATTACATTGATGAATTGGAGCTAGTTCTGTGTCACCCTATGTTATGACTGTTACATCATGAACCGCATCCGGCATAATTATCCATCACTGATCCGGTGCCTACGAGTTTTCCATATACTAGTTCTCGCTTATTTATTTTTCCGCTGCTACTGTTACAATCACTACAAAATACCAAAAACATTACTTTTGCTGTCTTTACTTTTGTTGCCGCTACCGCCACTATCTACTTTGCTACTAAACACTTTGCTGCAGATACTAAGTTTCTAGGTGTGGTTGAATTGACAACTCAGCTGCTAATACTTGAGAATATTCTTTGGCTCCCCTTGTGTCAAATCAATAAATTTGGGTTGAATACTCTACCCTCGAAAGCTATTGCGTTCCCCTATACTTGTGGGTTATCACTATGGATCTGACATATTTGGTCCAGAATTTTGTTTAGGCTGGACAGTTCATCTCTGGCACCTTTAGAGGGCGGCTTTTGCTGACCTGGATGAGAACTTTTAAATCCGGCGTTTACCGCCGTGCTCTTGGGGCTGTCTTCTTTATTCTGGCGCTTATTATTTTTGCTGCGTCATGATTTCCCGTTTCCATCTCTAACTTCGGATGTACTTGGGTCACTGGTGCTGCATCGGTCTAGCCAGCTGTCCTCGCCCGCGCAAAATCAGGTCATGAGGCTTGTTAATGCTGCCATTGTTCTCAGTTTTTCTTGGCCGAGGTGTCTGGCAAGCCATTCGTCTCGGACGCTGTGTTTAAAAGCTGCCAAGGCTTCGGCGTCCGAACAGTCGACTATTTGGTTCTTTTTAGTAAGAAACATGTTCCAAAGCTTTCGGGCTGACTCTCCGGGCTGTTGAGTTATATGACTTAAATCGTCTGCATCCAGAGGTCGGACATAAGTCCCTTGAAAATTTGCCCGAAAAGCATCTTCGAGCTCTTCCCAGCTTCCAATGGAGCTTTTGGGGAGGCTTTCGAGCCAGTGCTGAGCTGGCCCTTTGAGCTTGAGGGGTAAGTACTTGATGCCATGGAGATCATATCCTCGAGCCATATGGATATGGAGGATATAGCCCTCAATCTAGACCCTAGGGTCTGTTGTTCCGCCGTATGCCTCTATGTTTACGGGTTTGAATCCCTTTGGAAATTCATGGTCCAACACCTCGTTGGTGAAACATAGGGGGTGTGCGGCACCCCTGTATCTAGGTGTACCGTGATGTTCGGATGTTTGTTGTGTTGCATCGTATGCTGGAGCGCGCTTGCGTGGTCCATAAATGGATCTGGTTGCGCCGTCCTTTTGATGCGAGCCCTCGCGTGGATCGCATATTGGCTTATGTGCGGCATTGTTTGCCGCTCTATGTTGGCCATGAGGTCGTCTATCCAGCCAGATGGCCGTTTTAATTTTTGGTTGTGGGGGATCTAGGGCCTCCTCATCGAATTCAGGTAGCAACTTCCACTTCGTGTAGCTCTTGGTGGGGCGATTACTGCCGTACTTCGCTGTTGTGTTGAGTACTTTACTCCATCTGATTTTGAGTGTGTCTTGCGTAGCCTTGAGCCTTTGCTTCTGCTTTTTAGACTCCTCGCGGTGGCAACAAGCCTTTGACGGGCATTCTGTTGCTCCAGGTGTCCGTCCAGTGTGATGTCGTCCGGACTATTATCTTTGACAGAGTCGAGGTGTTCAGTTTGATTCTTCGTGTTGTCGTGGTCCGGCGATTGTTCACCCTGCTCTAAGGCTGGGTCTATATGATCGTTGTTTCTGCTGAGGCGGGATTTGGGCCGGTGCTTACTCCGCCGCTTTGACTGCTTCTTGAGGGGACAACCCTTCTTTGCGTCCTTCCGTTCCTCGTCGTCGTTTTCTTTTGGTGTGTCCACCGTGTATACGTCATGTGATGAAGTGGGCGTCCAGTGCCCTGTGGGCAGTGGTTCCTGTTCGTCTCCTGCATCGTCGTCCATACCATCGATGTCTTCAGAGTCGAAGTCGAGCCTGTCGGTTAAGTCATCGATAGTGACTACTAAGTGGGTGGTGGGTGGGCGACGAATTTCTTCGTCATCCGCATCCCAATCCTGCCAGACATAGTTCGTCCCGGACTCTCCTGACAAGGAGAGAGACTTTAATGAATTCAGTATGTCGCCGAAGGGCGAGTGCTGAAAGATATCTGCGGAGGTGAACTCCATGATTGGCGCCTAGTCGGATTTGATAGGCACGGGCATAGGCGGTTCGGAGTCCGTGGCTGGGGAAGAATCCGGCAGTTTGGCAACACGGCTCTCATGAAGGGTAAGGTCGATATTCAGCTCAATCGCTGCTGAGGATACGGCCTCCATGACAGGGTCTATCCACCTGTCCATGGATGGCGCAACTGGCTCCAAATTGAGGCTCGGAGCGGCTGCCGGTGCGATCTCCTGAATACGGTCCGATGGTAGAGCTAAATCGTACTTGAGGGAGTCCTGGATTAGGGGGTCTCCGGACAGCCGGACTGTTAGACTATGAAGATACAAGATTGAAGACTTCGTCTCGTGTCCGGATAGGACTCTACTTGGCGTGGAAGGCAAGCTAGGCAACACGGATATCGATATCTCCTCCTTTGTAACCGACCTTGTGTAACCCTAACCCTCTCCGGTGTCTATATAAACCGGAGGGTTTTAGTCCGTAGGACAACAGACAATCATACCATAGGCTAGCTTCTATGGTTTAGCCTCTCTGATCTCATGGTAGATCTACTCTTGTACTACCCATATCATCAATATTAATCAAGCAGGACGTAGGGTTTTACCTCCATCAAGAGGGCCCAAACCTGGGTAAAACATTGTGTCCCCTGCCTCCTATTACCATCCGGCCTAGACGCACAGTTCGGGACCCCCTACCCGAGATCCGCCGGTTTTGACACCGACATTGGTGCTTTCATTGAGAGTTCCTCTGTGTCGTCACCTTTAAGCCCGATGGGTCCTCTGATCATCAACAACGATGCGGTCCAGCGTGAGACCTTTCTCCCCGGACAGATCTTCGTGTTCGGCGGCTTTGCACTGCGGGCTAATTCGCTTGGCCATCTGGAGCAGATTGAAAGCTACGCCCCTGGCCATCGGGTCAGATTTGGAAGTTTGAACTACACAGCCGACATCCGCGGAGAATTGATCTTCGACGGATTCGAGCCACAGCCGGGCGCGCTGCACTGCACGATGGGTATGACCTAGCTCTGTCGCCGAACAGTACCCCAGAGGCCGTGCCCGCATCAGCTCCGACCCTTAGCTCGGAGCCAACTGTGCCAATCGAGGATGGGTGGCTAGACACCGCCTCAGGAGCTACAGTCTCAACGGCGATCAAGCCGAACACCAGCCTAATCCTCTGCGAAGCCCGTGACCCCAAGGTGTCGGACTCTTTTCCGGACTCCAAACCGTCCGCGCCCCTGCCAATCGAATCCGATTGGGCGCCGATCATGGAATTCACAGCCGCAGATATCTTTCAGCACTCGCCCTTCGACGACATTCTGAATTTACTAAAATCTCTCTCTTTGTCAGGAGAGCCCTGGCCGGACTATGGCCAACAGGATTGGGATGCAGACGACGAAGAAATTCGATGCCCACCCACCACCCACTTCGTAGCCACTATCGATGATTTAACCAACATGCTCGACTTCGACTTCGAAGACATCGACGGTATGGACGACGATGTAGGAGACGAACATGAACCAGCGCCAATAGGGCACTGGAAAGCCACCTCGTCATATGACATATACATGGTGGATACACCCAAAGAAGGCAATGGCGACGAGATAACGGAGGATGACCCCTCCAAGAAGCAACCCAAGCGCCAACGTCAGCGGCTCCGCTCTAAGTCCCGCCAAAGCAATAGTGGTGATACCGACACACGAGATAATAACACTCCGTATAGTGCCGAAGACAAGAACAATCCCCTCTAGCAAGATTTAGAGCAGGAGGATGGAGGAGCCAGCCCTCCTGAGAGAGCGGCAGACGGAGAGGAGGAGGATGACAATTACATGCCCCCCTCCGAAGACGAGGCAAGCCTCGGCGATGATGAATTCACCGTACCAGAGGATCCCATCGAACAAGAGCGCTTCAAGCGCTGGCTTATAGCCACGGCAAATAGCCTGAAGAAAAAGCAGCAGCAGCTTCAAGCTGATCAAGATCTCCTACCTGACAGATGGACTGAAGTCCTCGCGGCCGAGGAATATAAACTCGAGCGCCCCTCCAAGAATTACCCAAAGTGCAGGTTACTACCCCGACTGGAGGAAGGAGCGTGTGATACGGCTGATCGGCCACCTCATGGCCGCGATAGAGAGGCATTCCAGCCAAAAACTCAGCCTCACCCCGACGCCATTCAAATAAAAAGGCATGGGGAGGACAAAGCATGCACAAAGCAAAGCAAAGCATGCCAGACCTACGAGACATATTGGAGGACAAAGCAAAGCATGCAAGATCGATCTACGGATCATGAGGGCGCACAACTCTGCAGATGATAAACGTCACGCCGGATACAGTAAAAGCAAATCCGGCCGGGCCGAACACAGCGGGCAAGACCCATTCGAGTTGCGTCGCGATATAGCCCAATACAGAGGCGTCGCACACCCCTTATGCTTCACAGACGAAGTAATGGATCATCAATTCCCAGAAGGTTTCAAACCTGTAAATATTGAATCATACGACAGCACACCAGATCCCGCAGTATGGATCGTGTATTTCCTCCTCCACATCCACATGGCCCGCGGTGATGACTTACACGCCATCAAATATCTCCCACTAAAGCTCAAAGGACCAGCGCGGCATTAGCTTAACAGCTTGCCAGCGGACTCCATCAACTGTTGGGAAGACCTGGAAGCCGCATTCCTCGACAACTTTCAGGGCACTTATGTGCGACCACCAGACGCCGATGACTTGATCCACATAATTCAGCAGCCAGAAGAGTCGGCCAGGCAATTCTGGACTCGGTTCCTTACAAAGAAAAATCAAATCGTCGATTGTCCGGATGCAGAGGCCTTAGCGGCTTTCAAACACAACATCCGAGACGAGTGGCTAGCCCGGCACCTTGGTCAGGAAAAGCCGAAATCTATGGCAGCTCTCACGACGCTCATGACCCGCTTTTGTGCGGGAGAAGACAGTTGGCTGGCTCGCAGTAATAACATATCAAAGACCCATGGTACCTCTGATACCATGGACGGCAATAGCAGGTCACGTCGCAACAAACATAAATGCCGCATTAACAGCGAAAATACCGAGGATACGACAGTCAATGCAGGATTCAAAGGCTCTAAACCCGGTCAGCGGAAAAAGCCATTCAAACAAAGTACGCCGGGTCCGTCCAGCTTGGACCGTATACTCGATCGCTCGTGTCAAATACAAAGCACCCCAGACAAGCCAGCCAATCACACCAACAGGGATTGTTGGGCGTTCAAGCAGGCCGGCAAGTTAATTGCCGAAAACAAGGACAAGGGCCCGCATAGCGATGACGAGGAGGAGCCCCGACAGCCGCACATCGAAGGACAGAAGAGGTTTCTCCCGCAAGTGCAGACGGTGAACATGATATACGCAACCCACATCCCCAAAAGGGAGCGGAAGCGTGCACTCAGGGAAGTATATGCGTTGGAGCCAGTCGCCCCAAAGATCAACCCTTGGTCCTCGTGTCCGATCACCTTCGATCGCATGGACCACCCCACTAGTATCCGTCATGGAGGATTCGCCGCACTGATCCTAGACCGAATCATTGACGGATTTCACCTCACTCGAGTCCTTATGGATGGCGGCAGCAGCCTAAACCTGCTTTATCAAGACACAGTGCGCAAAATGGGTATAGACCCCTCAAGGATCAAACCCACAAAAACGACCTTTAAAGGCGTCATTCCAGGTGTAGAGGCCCATTGTACATGCTCAATTACACTGGAAGTGGTCTTAGGATCCCCGGATAACTTCCAAAGTGAAGAGTTAATCTTCGATATAGTCCCATTCCGTAGTGGTTATCACGCGCTGCTCGGGCGAACCGCATTTGCTAGATTCAATGCGGTACCGCATTATGCATACCTCAAACTCAAGATGCCAGGACCTCGCGGAGTTATTACAGTCAATGGAAACACAGAGCGCTCTCTCCGAACAGAGGAGCACACTGCGGCCCTCGCAGCAGAAATGCAAAACAGCCTCCCAAGGCAATCCACTAGTTCGACGTTTCAAGACCCGGACACCTTCAAGCGCGCTCGGAGCAATCAGCAAATAGACCGCCTGGCGCAATCTGAGCTCGCGTAGCAATACGGCGGACACCCCCCAATCCCAGTCCAACGGCGAAACTCATGTCGCGCGTACATAATTACGCTTTAAAAATACCATGGGCACAAGTGGGGAGGGGGGCACAACTGCGGCACGCCCCAAGACGCGGCTTAAACCGCACTAGGGGCTTCCCGTTTGGTTATTTTTGTTTTTTTTTCAGGACATTAATCTCTGGAAACACTGTCCGGCAGCACTATTGCCAAACACATTATGCAGCAACCAAGGAGGCAGATAGCTACGGCATACCACGGAATTCCCAGGTGGATTACAGTAACGAGCGAAATATTAGATTTAATATCATTCCTCAGCTTGCCCTTGGAAGGGACATAGTCCTACTCTTTGCTTATCGCAGTATCTGTATCACTCTGCTTTAACGCAATTTTTTGAATAAACAATGCATGACATTACGACTATTATTGCATTCTTGTTAAATATATTTATATATATATATATATATGTGTGTGTGTGTGTGTGTGTGTGTGTGTGTGTGTGTGTTCATTAATGACGCCTTGCAACCGTACACTTTGGTACGGCCAATACACCAGGGGCTTACGTACCCCACAATGCGGTGTGAAAAGTCCGAACACTTTCACAAGTGCGTCACCTCGAACTTATAGCATTATATGCATCAGCTCTGAATCATGTCTTTGGTCAAATGTTGGGTTTGCCCGGCTCCTATGTTTTGGTACATTACGTTCCGCTCTATCGGCTAAGGTAGCGCTAGGAGAACTACTGCGATTGTGCCCCGGTTCTGCTGGGTTCAGCACCTCAGTAGAGAAAGCTAAAATTGACTGTCATGATAAGGCGAGAGACTGGCCGCTGTTCGGCGAGGTTTTTCAAGTCCCTAAAGACTTATGCCGCTTAGAGCGAGGGGCCGGCCCTGTCCGGCTTAAAGGCGTGTATCGCGCCCCAAATTCGGCCTTCCGAATACCAAGGGCTTCGCTGAAATTTAAAATTATAGAATTCTATGGCTAAGTGACAGTGATAAAGCATTATTAGTCCGGTGTCCTTGTTCGCTGTCCTGAGCACCTCCCTCGAAGGACCCAAACATGGGAACAAGAGTGCTCAGGTTTATCCCGAACACCCCAGCACTCGTGGCATGGGGGCAGAAGCCGAGGACTAGCCATCTCTCAGATTGGATAAACAGCCAAACAGAAGGTAATATTTTAAATTCACACAAGCGTTGCATAGCGAATATGATACAAGTTTTCATACATACAGGACAAAACGAGCAAGTCTCATTCAAATATTACATTTTGTGAACACTCATCCGCGATAAGACGGGCGTCCGGCAGAACACCCTCGTAGTACATCTCGGGGTGGCGGTGCTCCTTGCCCTCTGGCGGCCCCTCCTTGATCAGCTTCACGGCGTCTAGCTTGACCCACTGCAATTTTACACGGGTGAAAGCCCGACGTGCACCTTCAATGCAGACGGATCGCTTGACGACCTCCAGCCGTGTGCAGGCATCCACAAGCCGCCTCACCAGGCCGAAGAAGCTATTCGGAAGGGCGTCGCCAGGCCACAACCGGACTATGAAGCCCTTCATGGCCTGATCGGCCGCCTTATGTAGCTCGACCATCTGCTTTAGTTGGTCGCTCATTGGCACCGGATGTTCGGCCTCAGCATACTGAGACCAGAACAACTTCTCCGTCGAGCTCCCGTCCTCGGCCTGGTAAAATTGTGCGGCATCAGACACACTACGGGGCAAATCTGCGAATGCTCCTGGAGAGCTCCGGATTCAGGTAAATAATCGGTAATTTACTTTTACATGCTTTCTTTGCATATAGAAAGCCTTACCCGCTGCTATCTTATTCATTGCGTCGATCTCCTGGAGGGCCTTTTGGGCTTCGGCCTTGGCACTCTTTGTGCTCTCGAGGGCCGCGGCAAGCTCAGACTCCCGCGTCTTTGAGTCAAGCTCCAACGCCTCGTGCTTCGCCACAAGAGCCTGGAGCTCTTGCTGCACCTCGCCCACCTGAGCCTCGTGCTTCTCTCGCTCGGTGCGCTCCTTGGCAGCTTTATCTTCGGCCTTGGTTAGCGCTTGCTTCAGGGTCTCCACCTCGGTCGTGGCCCTTGCCAAATATACGATGATCCTGTCATTTTGCAAATGCGTCTTCTTTTATATATACATATCTATAGACAGGGTATTACTTACCCTTGTTCTCCTCGAGCTGCCTCTTGGCAAGGTCGAGCTCTTTCCTGGACCCATCGAGGTCCTGCTTCAGTACGGCGACCTCCGCAGTCATCGCGGCAGACGCCAGCAGCGAAGCCTGCATATGCATATTGACATACTCATATTAGACTCCTGCGATATTATTTGATCCTCTGTTCGGCTTTTCCTTGTGAACACCGAACAAAGCATCAGGGGCTACTATCTATGTGGTAATATTTCTACTACATTTTAAAACACTTACCTCAAAGCCTGTTCGAAGGCTAGCACAGGCTTCAGTCAACCCTCCCTTGGCGGACTGAACCTTCTGGACCACCGCACTCATAATAGTACGGTGCCCCTCGTCGATGGAAGCGTTGCGAAGCGCTTCCAGCAGATTGTCCGGCGCCTCTGGATGGACAGAGATCACCGGCACAGGCGTCTTGCCCCTCTTAGAAGGAGGCCGCCTGCCCGAGCCCGGAACCACTAGAGGTTCCGGCGCGGTGTTCGGCTGAGGACCGAACTCGGAGCTCTCAGGGGCCCCGTCCCCTCGGCTCCCGGAGTCCGGAAGGATGCCTTGAGGCGCCTCCGCGACTTTCTCCCCTCGATCCGGTGCTTCTTGAGATAGCACCTCGGCGTCGTCGGTGGGATGAGGGGAGGTGGCGGTCGGGACTGGATTGCTATCCATGTCCGACGAGCCCAGGGAGCCGTCCGATGATACATCGATACTAGCTCGTGGCGGCCTGCATAATTATGTTCGGCATTAGGGAAAGCAATGCGATAAAGGAATGCTATGAGTTACTCTAGTATCCGAATACTTACGATCTCCCCAGGGGCTTGGCCCTGGGCAACCACTCGTCTCCGTCTTCATCGACGGCGGTGGAGCTGTCCGGAAGGAGAGTCCTTCCCTTCTTGGACCCTTCGGTCCCCACAGTCGGGGCAGCCTTCCTTTTCTTGTCTCCCCCACCTGCAGGGGGAGCATCTTCTTCTTCCTCCTCGTCTTCGGGGGAGGAGTGTGCCGCGGAGTTATCGAACGATGAGTATGATAATACCTGGCCCCGGGAACTCTTTCGGGTTCCCTTGGCCTTCTTGGTCTTCTCCGGCACCTTGTAAGGAGGCGGTGTCAGCATCTCCGTCAGGAGAGCGCCCGCAGTGTCTTTGGGCAAAGGGGCCAGACAGTTAATCTGCCCCAACGTCTCCACCCAGTCCTGTCAAAGGCATGGAGATTAGACCCGTGCATGATTAAGCTAGGGGAAATAAATGTCCTACGGGACGTATTAAACTCACCGAACGCGCTAGGCGCTTTGCGCTTAGTCCGCAGTCCTCGGCGAGAGAAGGAGGGACCTCGGCGCCCTTGAACAGCACCTTCCAGACGTCCTTGTGCGTCGTATCAAAGAGCTCGCTTAGAGTCTGGTGCCGGGCTGGGTCGAACTCCCACAAGTTAAAATCCCGTTGTTGACACGGGAGGATCCGGCGGATGAGCATAACTTGGACTATGTTGACAAGCCTGAGCTTCTTGCTTGCCATACTCCGGATACATTTCTAGAGTCCACCCAGGAAGTGAGCTGTGTAGGGAATCCGGATCGAAACTCGGGGCTGTCGCCCATTTGGCGTCGCGCGGCTCGGTGATGTAGAACCACGCCGATTGCCATTCCTTTATTGTCTCCACAAAGGAGCCTTCGAGCCATATACCATTGGGCATCTTGCCCACCATGGCTCCACCGCGTTCTACTTGTTGGCCTCGTACCACCTTCGGCTTGATATTGAAGGTATTTAACTACAGGCCGAAGTGGGGCCGGATACGGAGGAAAGCCTCACACACGACGATGAACACCGAAATGTTGAGGACAAAGTTTGGGGCCAGATCATGAAAGTCCAGCCCATAGTCGAACATGAGACCACGGAAGAATGGATGGAGGGGAAACCCCAGTCCGTGGAGGAAGTGGTGGAGGAAAACTACCCTCTCGTGAGGTTCCGGGGTAGGGACGATCTGCCCCGCTGCGGGCAGCCGATGCGCGATATTCGCAGCTAAGTATCCGGCTCCGCGCAGCTTCTTGACGTCTCCCTCCGTGACGGAGGAGACCATCCACCTGCCTCCCGCTCCGGACATGGTTGGAGAAGGTGGAGGTGGGAAGTACGGACTTGGGCGCTAGAGCTCGAGTGTGCGAAAACGGATGAGCAAAGGAGGAAGAAGGCGTGGATAGAAAGTTGAATCATTATCCCTTTATACGGGCGGACGAAACTAAGCGTCCCCACTTGCCTGGTAAAACTCGCTCATCCCCCAAGCACCGCAATCGATGGCGCGGTTGGGTTACCCACGCCCGTATTAATGAGAATCCCGTAATAAGGGGACACGATCTCTGCTTTGACAAGACGTGTCGAAAAACTGCCTCGCGTTATGTGCGGGGCTAGTTAAAGAAACGGTTCGAATAATCACCGGGCCATGACATAACGTCATACTGTCAAAACAAGTCAGCAAATTAGATTTGCGAAAATATTATTCTCTCTACGGAAGTATGTTGAACTTATGTTGCAGGGTCGGACACTATCCTCATATTCAAATTCTTCCATGATGTATTCGGAGGAGGAACCCGCCTTGCAATGCCGAAGACAATACTGCGCGTCAGACTCATTGTCATTGAAGCCTGGTTCAGGGGCTACTGAGGGAGTCCTGGATTAGGGGGTCTCCGGACAGCCGGACTATATCCTTCGGCCGGACTATTAGACTATGAAGATAGAAGATTGAAGACTTCGTCTTGTGTCCCGATAGGACTCTACTTGGCGTGGAAGGCAATCTAGGCAACACGGATATGGATATCTCCTCCTTTGTAACCGACCTTGTGTAACCCTAACCCTCTCCGGTGTCTATATAAACCGGAGGGTTTTAGTCCGTAGGACAACAGATAATCATACCATAGGCTAGCTTCTAGGGTTTAGCCTCTTTGTTCTCGTGGTAGATCTAATCTTGTACTACCCATATCATCAATATTAATCAAGCAGGACGTAGGGTTTTACCTCCATCAAGAGGGCCCGAACCTGGGTAAAACATTGTGTCCCCTGCCTCCTGTTACCATCCGGCCTAGATGCATAGTTCGGGACCCCCTACCCGAGATCCGCCGGTTTTGACACCGACAGTACTCATCGTGACCGCGTGGCGCACACGGCAGGGGCTCGAATCCGTCGAAGATCAAGTCTCCGTGGACATCGACCGTCTGGTTTAAGTTTCCAAACTTGACCTAATGGCCAAGGGCGTAGCTTTCAATCTGCTCCAGATGGCCAAGCGAATTGGCCCGCAGTGCAAAGTCGCCGAACACAAAGATCTGTCCGGGGAGAAAAGTCTCACCTTGGACTGCATCACTATCGATGATAGAAGGAGCCATCAAGCCTAACACGGACGACACAGAGGAACTCTCAATGAAAGCACCAACATCGGTGTCAAAACCGGAGGATCTCGGGTAGGGGGTCCCGAATTGTGCGTCTAAGGCGGATGGTAACAGGAGGCAGGGGACACAATGTTTTACCCAGGTTCGCGCCCTCTTGATGGAGGTAAAACCCTACGTCCTGCTTGATTTATTCTTGATGATATGGGTAGGGTAAACCCTTGAAGCTAGCCTATGGTATGATTGTATGTTATTGTTGTGTCCTATGGACTAAAACCCTCCGGTTTATATAGACACCGGAGAAGGTTAGGGTTACACAAGGTTGGTTACAAAGGAGGAGATATACATGTCCATATTGCCTAGCTTGCCTTCCACGCCAAGTAGAGTCCCACCCGGACACGAGACGAAGTCTTCAATCTTGTACCTTCATAGTCCAACAGTCCAGCCAAAGGATATAGTACGGCTGTCCGGAGACCCCTAATCCCGGACTCCCTTAGCCCTCCTATCATGCAGCCAAAGGCAGGTGCAGTTAAGGCACCGGAGCTCAGTCCGCGAGGGAGAGGGCGTTGTAGTAATGAAATTTCTTGGTCTTGTACAAGTTGACGAAGATAGGGGTTGCTTGCTTGCTAGGGTTGCTCACTACGTATATATAGGCCGGAGCCTCCGCACTTGCTTGGTTGCTCTATTCACACACTCTCATCCTCTCCAGATTTAAATAAGATAGGGGTAGTAACACTATCTTTCTCCCTTCAAAAAACACTGGCTTCCTATCCTCACCGCTGGTTACAGATCCGGACGTATTCCCCTCCGCCGGTGAAGGGGAGGAGGGGCAGCGTTTAGGCCGTCGTCGATAGTGAGGGAGGAGACCCACTGCCAGCCGCACCGTTATCTCTGGCCGAGCGCTGGAGCGGGAGGACCTACGATCCCTTCGTTGTTGCCTGTGGGCGGATCCGGCCTCCCGCCGCCCACCTATCCACATCCCGACGACCTTCAGGTATATCTTCGTTCGAAACCGACTTAGCTCTATTCCCCAGCTCGCTACATCGCTGCATGTGCATCATTTTCTACCTCTCAGCCCCACTCGATCGGATGGTCCAACATCACATATTTTTTTTCTTCTATTGTTAGATGTAAAGCTACTTAATGGAGTCGAATCTTGTACTCCCTCCGTCCGAAAATACTTGTCATTGAAATGGATGTATCTAGATGTATTTTAGTTCTAGACACATCCATTTTGATGACAAGTAATTCCAGACGGAGGGAGTACTTGGTTCAAACAAGAAATAAAGTGGGGGTGGGGGAATTTAGTATGTACATCGGACTTGGTACAAACAGGAAGGAAAGGGGGTGAAAGTAGTACAGACTGGTCATCCAACCGGTCTCTTGGTCGAAAAGAGAAATATAGGGGTAACGATGTACACAGTGGTATGACCAGGACTAGATTTGCTATCCACACATAGGAGTAGGTGGCTAGAGTGAACAAAAATGGGACCAACCCAGATATGTTTCTTGGATGTTTGTTTCTCGGGGCAACAAACTATGAATCACCACTTTATGCCCTTGTTTACGTACATGGTGCTGGACTGCTGGTGCACCCACTGTTATAAGCCATGACAAGTTTAACCAAATGCTTTTGCCTGTAATTGTTTGAGACTCTGACTATTTCTTCTCTGCCTTTTTGTGCAAACAGGGATATCCAATTTACCTGGTTGCTATTGTGACCTTTTGGTGCACTACACAAAACTCTTCTTAAAAGAAGTGACTTTTGTGTTGTTTAACTGGAATGTCAGAATGGAACAGTTGGTTCGTTTTGGTGGAACTACACAAAGGGAGATCTGTGTTCCAGTCCTCATCATCCATATTGGCGCCATAACCTTCCTTTAGGTAAGAATGAAATTTAATGCATGTGTTCATCTCTATTTTCTGACTGCCATGAGAAAATAATGTTATTTTTTACTAGTACACTTGTACTCCCTCACTGACAAAACCAATTCTGAATTAGAAGGCCAATCATGTACTTGGTTTCACCAACTGGTGAGGAGAAAGAGAAACAGAGCATGAAGAGGAAGAATAAGAATAAACAGTGCCAAGGCGATCTTGCTGAAGCCAGAGGCCTCAGTCGAGGCCATTCAAGGGCTCCGGCAACGACTACCTTACATGTGAGACAATCCTCCAAGGATCCCTTCCACTTCTGCTTTCTCACTTAATTAATTAGGAGTACTTAAGTACCACTAATTTATTACTGCCTAATGTTCCTGTTGAAGTTAAACAAATCTTTAGTAGGACCCTATGTTGAATCATGTACGTGTGTATGTTTGTCTATGGAGGTGAATCATGTGGTGGAGCAGGGAGGGAATATTATTAGTGTCATGACATAATAGTGCTATTGTTTTGCATGTCAATTTATTGCCATTGGTTCAATGAGGCAATGTTTTGCGTATTGTCCATCATGAATTTGATGCTACTGGTTGAGTAATATGCTAATGTCTTCCTATCCTTTCTCACTAAGCTAATGAAGGTTTCACCTTGTTCCTACTTGTGCAAACAGGGATCATGTTGTGCCAATCATACATTAAATGGAACTACACAAGACAATACAATGAATTGTGTCCCAGCCAGTGCTTTAACTCTGCTGGAAGTTCTTCATAATCTTTCAATATAATCTCAGCACTGGTAAACAAGAGTGATTTCAACCATACATTTGAAGTGCACAAAAATATATACTATTGTGTGATTCCAGTGAGTGCTTTATCATCTCTTATCGGACTACATGAATAAGCTTTTTTTCTCAGGTTGGTACAGGCCTAAGGCCTTCATCCATATTAGTTAGCTGTCATATCTATTTGTATCGTGCTACTGTCATGAGAAACTCCTTTATCTTTGGACGTTAAAGTTTTGCAACCTATGATAAATGGCAATGCTTTGAGTGTTGAGTTGAGCTAATTGGCACTGATTAAATAAACTAATACCTCTCTTTAAGCAAGACTACTATGTTGCTAACTTTACCCATTAAGATAATGAGGGTGCTTCTATTTGTTAGTGTATGTTTCATAAACTAGTCCCACTATTACAGTAATCTCACTCTCTCAATATATGTGCCAACAGGGATGCTCGATTTTGGTGGAACTGCACAAAAACTTTGGGTGCTTCATTGCCTCGACAGCTTCCGTCCTTTCCTGTCAGTTGCTAAACTCTGCATGCTTTCTTCCTTTGTTGTCAGTCGCTTGGCTTATCTCGGCTTCTAGTCAAAGGAAATAGTAATTGATATGCTACCTCACACAGGTTGGTACTGGTCTTTATCCTGATTATTATGCCTGTCATATGTATTGGTAATTTGGTATTGTGTTACTGTTTGCCGATTTCATAAAGGAGTAATTTGGAGCCTAAACTCGCAGGCAAATCATTACATCGGGTGATTTCAGTAGAACTGCACAAAATGATCAGATGGACAGCTACTTATGTTGCTGCTATGTACTCCAAAGTTCCCTCAGACAAGCATCGATGTTGACAAGAAGTGCCTATATTCATTCGAGTATCAACAGGCGTCAACCAATTGTCAAACTCCAAGTGTTAGGAGAGTGAATGCCAAAAATATTGCTTGCTGCATAGCCCCGAAAAACGCAGTCCAGTCTTTGGTCCCAACTAGTGCCTTTTAGTTATCGACACATATGGTAGCGAACTATATGGCATGGAGTCTAAAGATTCCAGACAAGTTGGTTGACGCTTATATTCATCTGGCACTTAATCAGTCTACACACCAAGGATGCTCCATTTCAGTTGAACTGCACAAAAAATTGGGTGGTTCATTTTCTCAGCCGCCTCCTTTCTCGTCTTCAATGTAGAATTTTGGCGAGATACAGGACCAAGATGACCCAGTAAACTGATTGGATGAAAGTAGTGGCCAAGTTTCTCAAACCTCCCTGGGCACGAGGCCACTATTTGAGGATAAACCTACAAGAAAAGTTCAGATTGTCTATGCTGCATCTTATGTACTCAAAAGTTTACTCGTACAAGAACTAATTTTAGCAAGAGGTACCTCCGATTGAACACCGTTTACCAGTCTGTACCATAGGTAATTAAAGTTCGTCCATGGATCATATTGGTTGTGATCTCAATCATTTGGATGCATAAACATACTGAACATGCGTATATCTGAATCTTTTTGTAAATTATGTATGAATATTGTCGTGTGATCTATCAATCATTTGGATGCATAGATATGATGAGCTTGTGTATATATGAATCTTTTGAGTTGTTGATTGTGAATGTTGGCTATGGATATGAACGTGTCATGTGAACCTGAGTTTGATATGAAAGTTTACCTTTTATGTTGTATTTGTGTATGAACTTGTTAGTATGCCTACTGTGGGGTATAAAACGCAGGTCTCTTATAAAAGTAATGATGTGTCCAATTTATGTTTTCCCTTCTAACCACTGTGGTTGTGCTGCCGCACACCCAAACCAGTGAAGTTTCCCACTCCTCTCCATCTGCGACTCCACTGCAGCTTAATAAATAGTAACATCTTCGGTTTTAGCCCAGTTTTCCGTAGATTAACAAGGCAATTCTCTTCTTCTTAACTAATCGACGAGGCAATTCTTTTGCCTCCATTTTGAAAAAAAATTAGTAACATCTAACTGAGCCAGTTAGTTAGATGCGTACACTTGGTGTAGTAGGATCTTTATTTAGTTTGATGCATACACTTGTTCTTTTTTGGTAGCCCTTTTTTAATGATGGCTGATGTTTGGTTTGGAAGAGAGAGCTGCGTCTTCACTCTTCTGGCCTGCTTACTGCTTCTGTTGCACCCCCAGCCCTGGTTGCTGCTGTTGCTGCTGATTTCAATGTACAATCAGTAGTATATTTCGTCTGTTGGTTGAATAAATGTGTTGTTAGAACGACAAACACAATGTTTTGGAAGTCGTTGCATGGTTCGATCCTTTAGTGCCCCGTACCGTACGTAGCGCATTCTATTTATCGTACGAAACACATTTTTTTTGAAACTTGGAACACATTTTCCACTTGTTGATAACACGCAGCTCACTGATGAAGGCCCAATAGAGAAGCCCATAATTAACTGGAAGGGAGGCTCTCACATGAATCTGGCCCAGGTACATGCTCATGGTTCCCTAAACATAAATAAGTAAATAAATAAATAAAGCAAAATGCTCATGCACCAGTTCTTTGGGAAAATAGATAGCCCAGTATTTCTTTTTGAAGAATACCCAAGCTAGGCCTATTTGTTTTCTCCGAATTACCGGGCTGCAAATCTTTCAAGACGAGGAGGGATGCATTCCGTCCTGGCTTAAGAGTATGGTCAATGTCTATTAAAAGTAATATCAAAAGGGGTTGAAAATTCCAAAAAAAATTATAGCAAATGGGATATAAGTTTCTTTTTTTGTTTTTGTTCTTCACTGATATCTTATACGTATTTCATTGGATTTAACATGACATAGTACTAATTTATTTTTAAATTTGTTTTAGTATGGCTATTAATTTTTGGATTAAGAATATTTCGTTCCCCAGCAAAAAATTGCGAATTTTCAAAATTTCCCACATATTTAGTTAATTTTTTGACCCTGGTACTAACCAGAAAATGGCCAGCAATTCTAAAAATGGAAAACGGGCTGCAATAAATTCCATATGAATTAGAAAATGAGTAAAAATTATAAAAATAATAGCAAATGGGCTGTACACGCCACAGATTTCGAGGCTGACTTATTTATGCAAGGCTTTGTTAGTGAACACACGATTCTAGCAGCAGTTAGTGTTGGATGTCCATCCAACGGCCGACGTGCTTCTTCAATCTCTGACCTTCCTGCTACAGCCGCCTAAACTAGCGCCGGCGGGACTGCCTGCTCCCTCCTCTTGTGGCCCGCTGTGATGCCGCGCAGGCTTCCCCAGCCCACCCTACTCCCTCCGCTGGTCTGGCTGCACGTAATCAACTGCCTCCTTATTACGCGAAAAAAATGATTCCTCACACTAACATCTGGGGCGCACCGGTTGGGAGGCTGACCTGTGGGCCTACTAAGTTGACGCATACGCAGGGCTTGTCAACGTAGTCAACAAACGATTCTAGCAGTAGTAACCGTTGGATTTGAACCGAACGGTCCTGCTGCTTCTTCAATCGTTGCTCTTCATGCACCAGCCGCCCAAACCAGCGCCGGGGAGACCACCTGCTCCTGCCTCCAATGGCCGGTTGTGCTGCCGATGAGGCCTCATCGCCCCCTACTACTCCCACCGCTAGCCAGGCCCTGCGGCGACGGCAGCCTCACACCGCAGCCGAACCAGTGAACCCTCGTACTCCCCTCTGCGTGGGCATCCAATGCGGCGTCTTCCCTGGCTCCGCATCGTCCCCTTCCTAGGCCTCACCGTCGTCCACCGCCTTGGTGCTCTCGGCGCGGCGTGGTCAACGTGGTCAACGACATTCCATCGGAAGAGTACTATACGTGGAAAGGCTGACAGCTGGGTCCACGGCCACAGCCCAGTTTTTTTGTGATTTGCCAAGTAAGTCGCTTTGTTAGGCATGTTGGGCTACAAATCTTTCAAGACGAGGAGAGCTTTCATTCGGCTGGCCAAGAAAATGGCCCATCAGTGATGAGAAATGGGCTGTACATTTTTAAAACACATCAAACCTGCAATTAGTTTCAAATATCTTTTCTTCATTTCGAGATTTGAAATTACATTAATTTTTATGCATGGAGAATTTGTTGGATTTTACATTGATCTACATTTTTTTAAATCAGTTTGGATGTGAGTCAAAATTTCGGTATTAAAAACAGTTCGGACCGCATCGAAATATGCAAAATTTCGTATAATTTTTTAACCGTGGCCACAATATGGGCTGTAATGCTAACAAAAAGAATATGGGCTCCAAAAAACCTTAATAATTAGTAAATGGGCTGTAAATTATTAGAAATAATGGCAGATAGGTTGTATGATGTTTTCCACAGATTTGAGGCTTTCCTAAAAAAAGGTTGACGCACAAGCAGTGATATTTGGATGGCCATCCAACGGCCGTCGTGCTTCTTCAATCTCTTCTCTTCCTGCTCCAGCCGCTCAAACAGGCGCCGGCGGGACTGCCTGCTCCCTCCTCCCCGCGGCCGGCTCTGCTGCCGCGCAGGCCTCACCGCCCCACCGTACTCCCATCGCTGGCCTAGCCATCCCTCTACTCACCCACACCTGCTGTTATTATCCGGCGACGACAGACAAACCAGTAAACCCTCGTACAGTCATACTCCCCTCCGCGTGGGAAACAACTGCCGAGTCTTCCCTACCTCCATGTCGTTCCCTTCCTAGGCCTCGCCGTCGTCCACCGCCCTGGTGCTCTCGGCGTGGCCTGGTCAACGTGGTCAACGACCGACATGCATCTGAAGTGGACTGTACGTGGAGAGGCCGACAGCTGGGTCCATGGCCGCACGCAAGGAAATGCCTCCTTATTACGTGCAAAATAATGATTCCTCCACCTGACATCAGGGACCCACCGAAAGGGCCTCTGTATTTCGCGAAAAAAACGTTACCTCCGCTGACAGCTCGGACCCAGCAGCTATATCTTCGCACGCAAGGAAGTGCCTCCTTATTACGCTCAAAAAAATGAATACCCCCTGCTAGCTGGGACCCACCTTGGTGGGAGGCTAACTTGTGGGCCTACTAAGTTGACGGGGATGGAGGGCTTTGTCAACTTAGTCAATATGCACGATTCTAGCTCTAGTGACCGTACGATGTCCATCCAACGGTCGTAGTGCTTCTTCAACCTCTGGTCTTCTTGCTCCGGCCGCCCAAACCAGCGCCGGTCGTGCCTCGTGCTCCTGCCTCCCGTGGCCGGCTGTGACGCGGCGGAGGCCTCACCGCCCCTACTACTCCCACCGCTGGCCAGGCCATCCCTCTACTCACCCACACCCCCTGTTATTCTGCGGCGATGGCAGCCTCACACCGCAGTGAACCAGTGAACCCTCGTACTCCTCTACGCGTGGGAATCCACTGTCGCGTCTTCCCCGGCTCCGCGTCGTCCCCTTCCTAGGCCTCGCCGTCGTCCACCGCCCTAGTGCTCTCGGCGCAGTGTGGTCAACATGGTGAAGGAACGACTTCCATCGGACATGGACTGTACGTGGAGAGGCTGACAGCTGGGTCCACGGTCGCAGCAAGGAAGTGCCTCCTTATTACGTGCAAAATAATTATTCCTCCACCTGACAGCGGGACCTACCGGACGGGCCACCGTATTTCGCAAAAAAATGTTTCCCCCTGACTGCTGGGACCCACCAGCTACATCTTCACACGCAAGGAAGTGCGTACGGGCAAAAAAACAAAACGCTTCGCCCCCTAACTGCTGGTACCGACCAGCTACATCTTCGCAGGCAAGGAAGTGCCTGACAGTCGGGACCCACCTGGTCGAAGCGTACATAGCGTTGTCATTCTGGTCGCGAACGCGTACGTACATACTGGTCGATGTAGAGGCGAGCATGTGTCATAGTAGAGGCACGCACGTTTCATAGTAGAGGCGCGCACGTAGCATGTACACGTACGTACAATTGCCAGGGTGCAAGAAAGAAAATACGGCCACGTATGTGTACATACGGGCGGGGTCTCGAACGCCTACTCGCGCATACGTACGGCGAGAGCTCGTGTACATGGCTGGGTCGGAATGAAGAAACAGCATCGTCATCGTGTTCATGGGGAGGCAACGGAATGCGTCGTGTTCATGGGGAGGCAACGGAATGCATCGTGTTCATCGGGAGGGCTTGGACGGAACAAGTGATGGAAACAAGGCCTGGCGTATTGCAGAATGGAGGAAACGGCCTTGTGTTCGACCGGCCATGTTCGAAACGGGATCTTGTTCATCGGGAGGGGTCTGGCGTACCGCAAAACGGAGGAAACGGACCTCCTACGGTCGAAACGGGGGTCCTGTTGATCGAGAGGGGTGTGGCGTACCGCAAAACGGAGGAAACGGACTTGTGTTGGAGCGCTACGGTCGAAACGGGGGTCCTGTTCATCAGGAGGGGTGTGGCGTACCGAAAAACGGGACTCCACGGGATACTGTTCATCTCCACCATCGACCCCCTCCAGCCTCCACGAGCTACTGTTCATCCACCATCGACCTCCTCCAGCCTCCACCTGCGACTGTTCATCCACGGGCTCTTGTTCATCCAGCCTCCACAGCGCGCTACTCCACCGGCTACTGTTCAACCACCCTTCCACCATCTACTGTTCATCCAGCCCTCCACACCACGGGGTCCTGTTCAACCACCCCTCCACCGTTTACTGTTCATCCAACCCTCCACACCACGAGGTCCTGTTCATCCACCCCTCCACGGGGACCCCTCCATCGTCTACTGTTCATCCAGCCCTCCACCATACCACGGGGTCCTCTTCATCCAGAGGCAACGCCACCGCTCACTGTTCATCCAACCCCCCCCCTCGCAACGCTCACTGTTCATCCCATCGATCGGCTTCGGTTAGCAGCAGTAGCGAAGGAATCGCTCGATCGGGTTCAGTTAACAGCCATTGATCGATCGCTCGGGTTCAGTAACGTGTAGCCTGCAGTGCAATCGCTCGGGTTCAGTTAGAGCCCAACGCCTCGCTCGGGTTCAGTTAGAGCCAACGCCTCGCACACACGTGCGTATGTGTACGAGGGAAACGCGCATCGCTCGGCCCCCGACCTCCCATCGTAACAGGGAACTCCCTGAAATTTTCCTCCCCCTCGCTTCTATCACGGTTTTTTCCGTCATGGACGGCCAAAGAATGTCATGCAGCTGCGTCTCCGGCCCGCCCAGGACAAAAAGCCCATTTTCTGTCATGATTTTTTGTCATAGAAGTAGGATCCCACCACATCTATGATGATACCGGGTTTTGTCACAATTATCGTCATAGAAGTGTCATATGTATGACAGGAAAAAAAATTGTTCGGCCCAAAATGTCACGGATGTGTCTTTTTTTTGTAGTGTTCATATTTTATTTTTGCATTATATCTACTATATTGCGACTTTACTATGGCTCATACCCCCGGTAAAGTCCATAGATTCATCAAAATAAGCACACAATGCAAAGAAAACAAAACAGTCTATAGAAATCTGGAAACTTCAAATATATCTGTAACTCCAAAAATTCTTAAAAATTAGGACAACGTGGGAAATTTGCATACAAATATTGTGTAAAAAATCAGAATTTTATCATGCTTCTGTGATTATCTAAAATTGCTTTATTGGGCGCAAAATTTTCTATTTTTCAACAAGATCAAATCAACTATCACCCAACATGGTCCCAAAGGCTTTGCTTGGCACAAACACTACTTAAAACATAAAAAACACAATCATAATAGTAGAATAATTGTGCAAACACTCAAGAACTGAAAGAAATAGGAAAAAATAAATTTCATTAATTGGGTTGCCTCCCAATACACGCTATCGTTTTATGCCCCTAGCTAGGCATAATGCAAAGATCTAAGTATTGTCATCAATGGTTTTTGCAACTTTTGTAATGGCATTTTCAAACCCGGGAGGCTCTTTACGCTTCCTGGGATTTTCAGCAAAAGAGACCATCTTGAGATCCAAAATATCCAAACTTTATTGCAAAGAGTAATCAAGGTATTCATTCGATTGATGTTCTCACTGATATGTTTCAGACGTTCATTATATTTTGTAGCTCAACCAAATGTTTATGCAAATCACTAAACTTATCCAAAATTTGAGCCCCTTCTTGAGTAAAAGAAATCCCCTTTTTGGTAGGCGGAATTCCCAAAATCCCCTCTAGGATCTCGTAAGCAGTATTAGCATCAAGCTCAATAAAATTCCCCTTAGAGGCAAAATCCAAAAGTTCTCTACGATGTAAGGCTAAACCTATATAAAAATTTCGAAGCAAAATTTGTTCATACCCTTTTAGATTGCAAATGCGCTAAGATTCCATTAGCCTATACCAAGCATCTTTCAAATTTTCTCCTTGTCTATGACTTCAAAATTCAGTGACAAGGGAGGAGTAGTCATGCTAGCCATAGTAACAGGATCAAACGCAAAAAGATACATCTGACGAGAAAACAGCGAATGAAAAGGAGTTTGTGAAGTGGAGGAGATGAAAATGAGAGGAAAATGGCAAATAATGTAACTTGCCAGGAGATGAGATTTGTGATTAGGAACCTGATAGATGTTGATGATGTCTCCCCGGCAACGGCGCCAGAAATCCTTTCTTGATGGCTCGTGTCTGCGTTAGTATTTTCCCTGAAGAGGAAGGGATGATGCAGCACAGCTACAGTAGGTATTTCCCTTAGTGATGAGACCAAGGTTACAGAACCAGTAGGAGAACCACACAACACTATGTAAACGGTACCTGCACACAAAGAACAAATACTTGCAACCCGACGCGTAAGAGGGGTTGTCAATCCCTCCCGGGTAAAAGATAGATTGGTTTGTAGTAGATTGGATAAATAGATCTCGCGGAAACGCGGAATAAAATAATTAAAAAAAATTACAGCAAGGTATTTTTGGGTTTTTGGAATAATAGATCTGAAAATAAAAGAGGCAAATAATAGATGGAAAGCAAATATGATAAAGAATAGACCCGGGGGTCGTATATTTCACTAGTGGCTTCTCTCGAGAAAAATAGCATATGGCGGGTAAACAAATTACTGTTGGCCAATTGATAGAACTTCAAATAATTATGACGATATCCAGGAAATGACCATTATATAGGCATCGCGTCCAACATTAGTAGACCGACTCCTGCCTGCATCTAACTACTATTACTCCACACATTGACCGCTATCCAGCATGCATGTAGTGTATTAACTTCATGGAAAAATGGGGTAATGCAATAAGAACGATGACATGATGTAGACAGGATCTATTCATGTAGGAATAGACCCCATCTTGTCATCCTTAATAGTAATGATACATACGTGTTATGTCCCCTTTTGTCACTAGGATTGAGCACCATAAGACCGAACCCATCACAAAGCACCTCTTCCCATGGCAAGAAAAATTGATCTAGTTGGCCTAACTAATTAAAAGGAAGATTCAAAGAAGAAATACGAGGCTATAAGCAATCACACATATAAGAGATCAAAACTAAAATAACTTTCATGGATAAAATAGATCTGATCATAAACTCAAAGTTCATCAGATCCCAAGAAACACACCGCAAAAAGAGTTACATCAAATAGATCTCCAAGAGACCATTGTATTGAGAATCAAAAGAGAGAGAGGAAACCATCTAGCTACTTTCTAAGGACCTGTAGGTGTACAATGAACTACTCACGCATCATCAGAGAGGCACCAATGAGCATGATGAACCCCTCTGTGATGGTGTCTAGATTGGATCTGATGGTTCTGGAACTTGCGGCGCCTGGAATTGTGTTTCGTCGACTCCCCTAGGTTTTTGGATTTTCGGGGTATTTATAGAGCCAAGAGGCGGTGCGGGAGGCCACCGAGGTGGGCACAACCCACCAGGGTGCGCCTGGGCCCCCAAGCGCACCCAGGTGGGTTGTGCCCCCCTCGGAGCACCCCTCTGGTACTTCTTTGGCCCATCTTGTGTCTTCTGGTCTAGAAAAAATCTCCAAACAATTTCGCTGCGTTTGGACTCCGTTTGGTATTGATTTTCTGCGAAGTAAAAAAAAGCAAAAAACAGCAACTAGCACTGGGCACTATGTAAATAGGTTAGTCCCAAAAAATGATATAAAGTTGCTATAAAATGATTTTAAAACATCGAAGAATGATAATATAATGGCATGGAACAATCAAAAAATGTAGATATGTTGGAGACGTATCACGCACACCCAGCACACAATACACACCAGCACACGTGTACACCGGCGTCGCCGCCAGCTGAGATGGACGGTGAGGTAGCCGACAGGCAGAGGTGGCTCGAGCCAAAACCGCATCCGGCGAGCATGGACTTCATCAGCAGCCTCCCCGGTGACATGTTGCTCGTCATCATCGGCCTCCTCCCCACCAAATCTGCAGTGCGGACCACCCTGCACTCCCGGCGGTGGCGCCCCTGTGGCGTCGCGTCCCCCTCAACCTCACCATCGACAGTTGCCTCTGCGACGGGGATTGCAAACGCATGGCCGCAGTCTCCAAGATCCTTTCATCGCACCCTCGGCCAGCCAGACGCCTTGACATCCGCATGTTCAGTACCAACTGCAAGGTCCAAGACAAGTTCGACAAGTGGTTCTTATCTCCCGCCCTAGATCAGCTTGAGGAGCTCACGTTTGAAGATGGATGATGTCGCTCTCTGCATCTATTCGCACTCCGCCTCACACCAATGTTGCGCCACGCTGGCTTCAGCTCCTGCTATTTTCCCCAAATTAATGTCGCGCCCGCCCTTCGTCTCCCTCAACTCAAGAAGCTCAACCTCTTCGACGTTGGCATCTCAAAGAAGGCTATGGAGCACCTGATCCGCAGATGTACTGCGCTCGAGTACCTTCGTCTTAGGCAAATCCACGGGCTCATTAGCCTCCACATCGCCTCAACGAATCTACGATGGATTTATGTGTCTTGCTGGCCCCGCAACAAGACATCAATTAGGAAGAGATCACTCCAGCTGTTCCACGTTATGGTCATTGAGAATGCGCTTTTCCTTGAGAGATTCCTTGTATCTGGTCTAGAAGGTCCAACAAAAATCAGGGTCATTGACGCGCCAAAATTGTCAGCATTGGTGTACTCGTCTGCTAAATTCTTCAGACTCTTTATTGGATCCGTAATCGTCTAGGTACAACACTCATCTTCTTCTCCGTCTTCTTGAAATTCACATTTTTATATTTCTTCTTGATGTATTTACGACTATCATCCAGAAAATGATTCCCACTAGCTTGACCCAGTCTGTGCGCATAGTGAAGATCCTGGCAATAAAATCTATTGGCCCCAATCTGGATCAAATTGTTGGATTTCTTACATGCTTTCCGTGCACGGAGAAGCTACTCATCAAGGTGAAACTTCTTTCCTATTAGTAAGCGGTAATCACAACGTAGCTCAATTTTTTCATAATTTTCCCAAATTACAATGACAAGGGTAGTGTTCAAAACTGCATCTATGCACTGCACCGAAAGAAATGTTTTTAGTATTTTTTCTCACATGATCACCTGCATCATTTTTTGTTGTACTACTAGTAGCCTAGGCTAGTCGTAGTGGCAAGTAACTTAGATTAGAAACTCTATGGTTAGCCTAAGAGCAAGTACTACCTTCGTCCTGGTTTACTCTTTTTGCAATATCAAAATTTGACCATAGATTTAACTGACAAAATGTTAATGCATGTCACTAAAAATTATATCATTGGATTCGTATTTGAACATAATTTCAGATGATATAATTTTTGGTGACATGCATTGGCATTTTCTTAGGTAAATCTATGGTCAAAATTTTACACTAAATATGAGGTAGTACAAAAGTGGGCTATAACGGCCCTCCATTATGTAGGCCAAAATACGTGCCAAATTCACTTCTGATGCATTTGGCATCGATGCCCTCCATTGCTCACCTGGTGCCCCAATCTGGATCACCTACTTTGCTCCGGTGCCAAATTAACTCACGCAATCAAAAACACTTACGTGGGAGAGGGAGAGGATTGAGGCAATAAAACAACACTTGTTTGGGAGAGGAAGAGGTCGATGTAGTTGGTTTGATTGATTTGTTTATACATGTGGGTATGTGTGCATAGTGGTGCCAACTCTCTCACATCGCTAGAGCGGTGCCAAAATATTTTGATTTGACATAGATGCATATTATGTGGTATACTTTTGAGAAATATGGTATCAGACACATAGTGGAAGGCAACAAACGCCCAAGCTCTTCACGTGCTCCTAGGTAAATGAGAGGAAAGAGAAAGAGAAAGAGAGAGAGTGAAAAAATATCACTAGCCTTAGAGCCAACCCTATCATATGAGCGAATGATATTGGTACCTCTTGATGACACTGCAATCTTATACAACCAACTGCTCTAATATGTTCTCTTCTTTTGCAGATAGAAAAAACACCTGAATGTGAAAAATGTGATGCACTATATCAATCTCATCGAATGCCTTGATCTCCATCTTATAGAAATTGATTTGATCGACTACCGAGGCAACACATTTGAGATTAAATTGGCCAAGTTCTTTGTTCTGGAGGCAAGTGTGCTCAAGGTAATGAGGTTTGGCGTTCTTTGGTGCAACAATGAATGGTGTGATGATCACCGCAAGCGTCTAAGCCTAAATGACAAAGTCTCCGCAGAAGCTAATTTTTTTGAAACATCAAGTCACCAGAGACTCAAAAATTTATTTGCCCATTAGTGAATTGTCAGGGCAGTGGATTTTAGTTTGTACAATAATGTTGCATCCACCTAAAGTAACGAAAGTTCTTACGTAAACTTCCTAAAAATTCCCTCTTCGTAGGTGCATCATTACTCCTAGCATTTGTAATATCAGTTTGAAACTTGTAATATTATGACTATCCAGCACGAGGTACTATGTTACTATAAATGTTCGCGTGCATAGGTGCGGCAGCGATATAACCATTACTCGACTACAATATTTATTATTACCAGCAAGAGGCCCATGCGTTGCACGGAACATCAAGATGCATTTATACGAGTTGTTTATCTTGTGGGAGACGAAGATGAACGAGGGAAGGCATTATCTGCAAATGTGGAGAGGGGTGCGGGTATCTTTTTGCAAAATTGCCATAGTTTGTTTTCTATCCGTCATATATAGATCGGACGGTCTATATTGCAGGATGGCAGGCACACCATCATCACCTCCTCGGTCTTTTTATAAGAGACTAGCAAGATGCTCGTGTGTTGCACGGAACATCAAGATGCATTTCTATGAGTAGTTTATCTTGTGTGAGAAAAGGATGAACGAGGGAAAGCCTTATTTGCAAATGTGGATAGGGGTGTGGGTATCTTTGTCCAAAATTTCCAAAATTTCCTTCCTATCCATCAGATATAAATCGGACGACCTATATTGCAGGATGGCAGGCACACCATCATCATCAACTCTGTTTTTATAAGAGTAGAGATAGAGAAAAGAGTATAGATACTCGTGGCAATGCACAGGAAATTATGTCGAACACGGCTTGTTGTAAGTAGGCTAGCACTACAGCCATGATGATAGGGACTGCACGCGGTGAGGCTGACTTCGGTATGCCGAACATGACGCATACACTCAGGTGCCATCTCCGGCATAGGGTCTTGTCACTTCACTGTGAGGAGCAACACGTAATAATTTGACCAACGGGCAGTACAGTACTACTACATTGCTAGTACTACTAGTACTAGCACCACCGTCTTGATTTAGTAGTACTACCACCTCCGTCTGGATTTAGTATTTGACTAGCAATATCTAGTAATGCATGTCATAAAAAATATACTACTCCCTTTGTAAATAAATACATGGAGTATTATTTTATTCGGTTTTGAACATAGTTCCCGATGATATTATACACTCCCCCTTCCAGTAGATGGCTCAAATCTGAAATCTCATCAATCAGACTACTATTGTACTCACCGAGCGGTCAGCTTGGTAAGCTACCAACAAAAAATTGCAATCAAAGACTACTATTGTACTCCCTCCGTACTGGTGCATTAGTCACGTTACGAAAACCAAATACTCCCCTCCGTCAAGGTGTATAAGTCACCTTATGAAAACCAAATAGTCTCAAAACACTTAGCCCGGTTCATTAACTCACACCTTGTTTCTTATTTCTTGACATATCAACCAATAAGTGATGTGGGGCGTACATGCTTTCAGTGACTTGATACTACCAAACATGACATGCAGTGGTTAGTTCATTGCATGCAATGCTATTAATTAGCAAATAAGCATTAAGTTCTCTCGTTTTCCCCTTCGCCTTGGTCATGATGCACAACCTAAGATGACTTATGCACCTAGACAGAGGGAGTAATCCCAAAACTTGCGCATAGCCTGGGCGCGGTGCATTAACTACCCACCTCGTTTCCTATTTTTTGCCACGAAAAAATAAGTCAGCCAATAGGAGACATGGGGTGCGTATGCGTTCAATGACTTGAGACTACTTTTAGCACAACATGCAGTGCTCAATTACCTGCATGCAATGACATTAATTATAAAATAATAAACATCAAAGTTCTCTCGTTTTGCCCCAACTAGGTCTCAGTGAGATGACTATACTGCACCGGTGCGGAGGGAGGGCCGAGGAGTAGATGGCCAACACACACGTGAATGCAACATGGTCTACACTTCTCATATACAGGCTTGCCGCCGGTCCAATCTACGAAATCCTACGCACCTACGCACCCTAACCAAGGGCAAGAGTGATCACTCCAATCGCAAAATCAGTTGACTAGAAGCAAGACCCATGGAGGTGATGAGCATGAGCATGAGCTGGCTATGCTAGATGGTCCACGACGCCGGCCTGCAGCCTGACACCGAGGAACGTCTCTAGGTCATGCTTGAGGCCACTAGGGCGAAAGGCCTCTTGGATGACAGCTTCGTCTCCTTGTTCGACGAGGTCCTCGTCGGCTTCCTCGTAAGTTCACCGTCATCAAGAAGCTCGCGGTCGACCTTGATGTATGCCTCCAGTCCACGCGCTCAGGCTCTGCGATGCTCTCCACCCTTAACAACCTCTATGGTGAAAACCTCTTTGATGCACTAGTGGCCCTACGACTGCTCGCCGTCTCACCGGAGAATGTCCACCACGAGGTCGCGCTCGCCGCGCAGGGCCTGGCGCAGCAAGACACCATCGGCATAATCACCCATGTCTACGCGCAAATTATCCACAAGGACTACTACGTGCAAGAGAAGGATGATAGGATGCTGGCCTTCTTAGACCGCAGGGCAACCTTGGAGGTCATTGTTCAGAAGCACGTTGATCTAGCCGTCAACGCCGCTGCTCCTCACACGTCGGTTGGTGACCCGGCGCACTAGGGCATGAGGATGTTGTTGATGGATCTGTATGTATATTTATCTTCCCGTCAATTTCATGTAGTATTATATTGTACTAGTAATTATCTTACCTTTCGCATCAACTTCATAATTTTCGTACATACTCTCTCCATTCCTAAATTTTTGTCTTTTTAGAGATTTCAAATGGACTGCCACATATGGATGTATATAGACATATTTCAGAGTGTATATTCACTCATTTTGCTCCCTATGTAGTCACTTGTTAAAATCTCTAGAAAGACAAATACTTCCTCCATGTTTATATACAAGGCCACATACCCATATTATAGGTACCAAGGTAGAAACTAATGGTCACTTAAGCCAATGTTGCAAACTAGTATTTTCTCCTCGCCTGAGGTGTTAATTAATGTGTGTTTTTCTCTCCAACGCACAACAAGACAACTCTCTCACTCCTCGTTGGTTGATTAATGCAATGCATTAAAACCAACCTTCTGACCTCCACATGCATGCATTGGGTATTAATGTTCTCGATTGCTAGTACAAGGCAAACCTCATGAATTTCATCTCGATTGGTGTTAGTGGCCTTGTATAGCTGCAAATTGTAATTTTGATAGTGGCCTTGTATACAAAAATGGAGGGAGTATTTAGGAACGGAGGGAGTACCATGCATGAACCGCGCCAGAACCAAACTTCTCATTACTCTAGGGAAAATCGTTATTTCTATCTATCGGTCGCGTCAAGGAGCAGAACAGAATTTTACAAGTTACAAGTTCAAAAGGAAAAGCCTGCCGTGTTCGCGTCGCACCGCCACATGGTTGGTCCGGCACCCCGCTCAAGGGGGAATGTGTGCTATGTTGCATTTTGACTTAGAAGTGGGACCGCAGTTGAGCAAACCAACTATCGGCAAACCCTCACCCCGCCCACCGCGCGATGGCTGAGTTAGAGAAAATTGGAGGGAGAAGAGATAGTTGTAGCATGGACTCCAAGAAAATTGGTGTCAGATGGGACTCATGTGGGTGGCGTGTATCGTACTTCTAGACATGAATGCTAGTTATGGCCCATGCCACCCCACTATATTGAGGTGCTGGTTATGTATAGCGAACACATTATCTCTCCAGAAGTACGATACACCACTAGTACTACTCACATTGTCGCAAAATTTCCTGGAGTCCATGCTCAGCCCTCCTCTCTCTATTCTCAGCCACCCAGCAGACGTGCAGAGCGTGCCCATCGTCTGTTGGCTCACATGCGGGCCCAAATGTCAGTGAAAACGCAAACGACCCACTGAACCTGCACATCTTTCACCTCGACGTGCTTGTGATGAAAAACAAATCCAATAAAGATCTTCAGTGGCCGCTTTTGGAGTTAGTCAAGAGTAAGATTCTATTTACAGTTTAACCCAAGATGCACATCACATGGCTTCAACTAGCACTCCATTTTCTTGCATGACACGACCTGGATGCTGGATGTCCCACGTGTCGGCAGAAGGAGGAAGAACTCAACCAAATCTTATCCATATTTAGACCAGAGGAGTAGGAAACATGGCAAGCCATCTATCATACGTACAAGCCCACCTCACTCTATCACCATATTTCTCGGCCTCTGTGCGACACCTTGCTCTAGTTGATGGTGTACTACTACTAGGACAAACTATTGTACTAGCATACTATTAGGTTGGCTCTATGTGATGTGGTAACTTCATATAACTGGATGTTGGCTATACTACTATGGTACTCACACTCCAAGAAGTGACTCGAAAACCATTCATAAATTGAGTTTATCAGATGCATATGCAAATGTACCATTCATTACATACAACAAGTCATCAACCCACAACGACAACGAGGATACATGTTGGATTATAGATTATTTCCAACAAAACATTCTAGTAAATACTAAGGATTTTGTCACACAACAAATAACAAGCAATGATTCAATGATTGGATGCTCAATTTCCCTTGTATCGATTTCACCTCTTCCATCACTGCGAACATGTATATCCTTGGTCTGATGAAGAATAGGCGCTATATTTATGCTCTGTACTAGCAAATCAATTCAATAAAAAATTGTCCAGGGCAAAACATGACAGTATCAAATTGTCCAGTGCAAAACATGACAAATGCTAAGCAGAAACGACTAGAAGAGACATGTTTAAACCGAAAATACAAGGTGGGGTATATGTTTACTAGCTGCTTGATATTTGTGCAGACAGATGTCTTCCCGTTGCTATTAGGCAAACAAACAAGGTGGTCTCAATTTTGGTGGAACTGCACAAGAGAATAGTATAGTCACTGTATGCAGTGCCATTTTAAAATAGACACACGAGGATTGGATAGTCACTTCATGGACTGCACAAAAGTAGTAGTATTTATTTGCCAACACTAGGTGCTTCATTGCTTTGGTCTGATTATACAATGGGCATCATTTTGCCTAAATTAAAGTTTGTATTCCGAAAATAGTCTTGTCGTGTGATCGGGAGAAGACCAAATCATATTGCAGTGGATGTTACTCCATCATGTGTGGTTCATTCTCATGGTTCCAGTTGTTGGTGAAACCACTTACATTTGCAAGAGGAATTGTAGACTTCACAAAAAAAATTGTCTTTCACTCTGTACTGAATGTTGGCCCAGAGAAGCATCCGTGTTAGTAGCAAGAACAAATGTTTTTTCTAGATCTTTGCTTTTGGAGATACATATTTGTATATAACCTGTGAATCATTGAGATGCACTAACATGTTGATCTTATGTATGGGAATCATACTAGTTGGTTGTGAATTTGGGCTACTAATGTGAACATATTACAATGCCGGACATGTGAGTCTCGTGTGAACATTTCGAACAGATCGGCTCTTAATTACTACTGTGCACAACATGATCCTTATTTCTGTGTGCTCAGTGTTTACAAGTTACTAGCAGTTCCTTATTTATGTTTGCTCAGTGTTTACAAGTTACTGATCGATCACTAGCTAGCCTACTAATACGCTCCTGGCAGTTTTAGTTGTGACGCAAGATCCGAAGGTGGCAGTTTTTTGATTAAAAATGCCTACCTCTGAAGAAACTGACATGTTGTTCTGAAGAAAATGTCATGCAAATCTAAAGAAACTGCCAGCAAAAATGTTCAGAAATGCCTTATCTCCCACTGAACGTCATTGGCTATTGCGGTCCTACACGTACACTATCCGACCAACTCGATCCTACGCGAATAACCAGTGGATCACGCACGTACCTCATCTAGATAAATCAAGTGCACTTGATTGGACCGCCATGTCAATGTGCAATGCAGCACGGATGGGACGCACCACTCATGGGATGGGACGAGGCGACACAATCACAATTTCAATTTTTCTAGTTTTCCACGGCAAGCTGGCACGCTAAGCCATGCCTTCTTATGCATTGAATTCCTATGACCGCGATGACCATCACATTTCCCGCGACACGCTGGTTCACCTGCCTTCTGCCTATAATTACTAGTTCCCGACATTCTCCGGTGGGACCATCACCCAACTCGCCCTATCCTCATAAGTCCCCATCAGCCCGACGTTGCTCACCAGTTGCCCTCTCTCTCGCCACGTCCATCATTCCCCCACCCGTCCACAATAGGCGAAACCGAAGGCGGTCACCGCCGAAACTAGTGTTCGGTTTTTCACTAGAAGGCAGACGGAGGGAGGAGGCATTCTATCGGTCTTTAGATGGAAATGCGGAGTATGAGGACTTGTTGGAGTGCGACCACCTGGCGAAGGAGCGGCATATCGCCAATTTGCGCTGCCAGCGGGGCATGGAGCAGCAGCGCCCCGACGCTTTGAGTCACGAGCAGAGCACCCGCAACTAGGCCGACTACATGGAGGCCGGTGTCCAACAAATAGCCCTGGAAGCTATCGAGCACGCACGCGTTCGCGACGCCGAATTTTACTACCAGCTCGTCAAGTGGGTTTCCCACTTACAAGCTGAAGTTTCAGTGGACCACGCCGGCATGGAAAGGGCCAACACATGCAAGCAATGGGCCCTATCGTACCTCTGGCAAATCCAAGGCGAAG
Organism: Triticum dicoccoides; assembly: GCF_002162155.2. Lineage (NCBI taxonomy): Eukaryota > Viridiplantae > Streptophyta > Magnoliopsida > Poales > Poaceae > Triticum > Triticum dicoccoides. The sequence goes on along the minus strand of NC_041390.1, from coordinate 159,419,198 downwards.
AGGAGGACGTCGATGCCGGCATTTAGCGTGTACCTCAAATAGCGGCCGGCATCATCTAGTTAGCTAAGAGTAAATTAGTACTTGTAGACTACTAGAGTATTAGTGGGAGTAGATAGTTAACTTGGCTATGATGGTTGTCAACGTGGAAGTTTAGTACTCTATATATGGATCAAACCTGTTACTTTGCTCTGAATGTTGAACTTTCCATTTGAACGCATGGAATGGGTTGTTATTTTTTAAATGGGTTGTATTTGTCCACAACAGGTTTAGAGCCTGACTTGTGGGCCTACTAGGTTGACGCATACACAATCAGGAGATGATTGTACGTGGAGAGGATGACAGCAGGGACCCACCAGGATCATGGCAGTACACAAGCAAGTGCCTCCTTATTTCAAGCCAAAAAATGGTTCCTCCTAATGGATTTCTGACATCTGGGTATTGTCAACATAGTCAATAAATGAGAGAATTACACAATGAGCGGCTGACACCAGTGACCCAGCAGCTCGCCTAGTTATTTTTGTTTTTGAGATGGAAGTAGGGTGTCAACTGGGCTGTGCGGGGCACTCTGGCCTGTCTAGCCAGCCCTTTATTTTATGTTTACCAGAAGAGTAGCCCCGTAGTTTTTTCTTTCTGAAAATGCCTACTTGCTTTGTCAGCCCTGCTGGGCTGCAAATCTTTCAAGATGAGGAGAGTTTCATTCGGCTTGCCCAGAAAATGGGCTATCAGTAATGAGAAATGGGTTGTACATTTTTAAAACACATCAAACCGACAATTAGTTTCAAATTTCTTTTTTTTCATGTCGAGATTTTAAATTCCATTGATTTTTATGCGTGGACAATTATTTGGATTTTATATTGTTATAAATTTATATTTCAGATTAGTTTGAATGTGACTCGAAATTTTGGGATTAAAAATAGTTTGGACCGCACTGAAATATGCAAAATTTCGTATAATTTTTTAACTGTGGCCACAGTATGGGCTGTAATGCTAACAAAAAGAATGTGGGCTCCAAAAAAATCCTTAAGAATTAGCAAATGAGCTATAAATTATTAGAAATAATGGAAGATGGGTTGTATGCTGTTTTCCACATATTTGAGGCTGACTTGCGCTCCTACTATAGGTTGACGCGTATGTTTTTCTAGAAAAAAGGTTGACGCGCGTGCAACACCGTGTCAACTTAGTCAATACACGAGAGCAGTGATTGTTGGATGTCCATCCAATGGTCGTTGTGCTTCTTCAATCTCCGCTCTTCCTGCTCCAGCCGCTCAAACAAGCGCCGGCGGGACTACTTGCTCCCTCTTCCTGCGGTCAGCTGTGCTGTCACGCAAGCCTCACCGCCCCACCATACTCCCATCGCTGGCCTAGCCATCCCTCTACTCACCCAGACCTGTTGTTATTCTCCGGCGACGGCAACCTCACACTGCAGTCGAAGCAGTAAACCCTCGTACTCCCTCCGTGTGGGAAAAAACTGCCGAGTCTTTCCCGGTTCCTGGTCATTCCCTTCCTAAGCCTCGTCGTCGTCCCCGCCTTGGTGCTTTCGACGCGGCATGGTCAACGTGGTCAAGAAAAGACTTCCATCAGAAGAGGACTATACGTGGAGAAGCTGACAGCTGGGTCCACGGCCGTAGCAAGGAAGTGCCTCCTTATTATGCGCAAAATAATTATTCCTCCACCTGACAGCGGGGACCCACCGGAAGGGCCTCTGTATTTCGCGAAAAAAACGTTACCGCCACTGACAGCTCAGACCCACCAGCTATATCTTCGCACGCAAAGAAGTGCCTCCTTATTACGCACAAAAAAATGAATACCCCCGCTGCTAGGTGGGAGCCACCATATTTGGAGGTTAACTTCTGGGCCTACTAAGTTGACGTGGATGCATGGCTTTGTCAACTTAGTCAATATAAACGATTCTAGCTGTGGTGACCATACGATGTCCATCCAACAGCTATCGTGCTTCTTCAACCTCTAGTCTTCTTAGTCTAGTCGCCCAAACCATCATGGGCCGTGCCGCCTGCTCCTGCCTCTCGTGGACGGTTGTGCTATCGTGCAGGCCTCACCGCCCCCTCCTACTCCAACCGATGGCCAGGCCATCCCTCTACTCGCCCACAACCCCTGTTATTCTGCGGTGACGGCAGCCTGACACCGCAATCGAACCAGTCGACCCTCGTACTCCTCTCCGCCTGGGCATCCACTGTCGCGTCTGCCCTAGCTCCACAACGTCCCCTTCCTAGGCCTCGCCGTCGTCCACTGCCTTGGTGTTCTTGGTGCAGCATGATCAACGTGGTCAAGGAACGACTTCCATCAGAAGAGGACTGTACATGGAGAGGCTGACAGCTGGGTCCACGACCGCAGCAAGGAAGTGCCTCCTATTACGGGTAAAATAATTATTCCTCCACTTGACATCAGGGACCCACCAGAAGGACTCTATATTTTGCGAAAAAAATGTTTCCCCCTGACAGCTGGGACCCACCAGCTACATCTTCACACGCAAGGAAGTGCGTCCATACTACGGGCAAGAAAATGATTCTTCCCCCTGACTACTGGGACCCACCAGCTATATCTTCGCACGCAAGGAACAGCTAGGACCCACCCGGTCGAAGCATACGTAGCGTTGTCCGTCTGGTTGCGAACGTGTATGTACATACTAGTCGATCGGTCTCTCTGCAGCAATGAACTGTGGCCAAGTAAGGAGCGGCACGTGTCGTAGTAGAGGCGCAGACGTAGCATGTCACGAAGTCCTGTGTATATCATGTACACGTACGTACAGCCACGCTGCAAGAAAGTAAATACGGCTACGTACGTACATATGGGCAGGGTCTCGAACGCATACAGCGACGCCATCCTGTTCATCGGTAGGGAACTGGCTGGGTTAGAATGGAGGAAACAGCGTCGATTTCATCGGAAGGCAACCGACTGGGTCGGAATATGTCATGTTCATCAGGAGCCAACCGCCTTGGACGGAACAACCGAAATGAGGTCTGGCGTACCGCAAAACGGAGGAAACGGCCTTCTTATCGGCCACGTACGGTCGAAACAGGGTCATGTTCATCGGGAAGGGTCTGGCGTACCACAAAACAGAGGAAACGGACTTCTGTTCGAGTGCCTACGGTCGAAATGGGGTCATGTTGATCGGGAGGGGTGTGGCGTTCTGCAAAACGGAGGAAACAGACTTATGTTGGAGCGCATACTGTCAAAACGGGGTCCTGTTCATCCATTGTCTACTACCTCGCTCCAGCCTTCACGGGCTACTGTTTATCCACCATCGACTTCCTCCAGCCTCCACCGGCTACTGTTCATCTGCGGGCTACTGTTCATCCAGCCTCCACCAGCTATTGTTCATAGATCCTCCACGGGGTCCTATTCATCCACCCCCAACTGGCTGGGGTGCGGCGGTGTAACGCCCCGGACACACCCGCCAGTGGTCGTTACTCCTGGTGGGATCTAGACTGGCCCCACAGATCAATACTAGTCTTTTCTGCGCACTTTGTCCTCACTGATGCGCACCCGGGAGCAACTTCCCGGTCGGTCATCCATCCTGAAACTACTCCAAGCTGAGCACGCTTAACTTTGGAGTTCTGTCCGACTAGGCTTCCGGAAAAGAAGGAATTCCTTATTAATATGAGTAGTCTATCATCCCTAATAAGCCAGGCCATCACATACACCCCCACTCAGAGGAACCGACATCCTCGTCGGGCCACAGGAACGTTCCCTCTTGGCACATACGTCTGTGCTTCCAGTCCAGTACAGGTGCCATGCCGTGTTCCACGATGGGTCACAAATGTCATGAACAACATGACCACGCACCGGTTCGCAACCATCCGTGTAACCGCGAGGGTCGGCTCTGATACCAACTTGTAACGCCCCAGACACACCTGCCGGTGGTCGTTACTCCTGGCGGGATCTAGACTGGCCCCACAGATCAATACTAGTCTTTTCTGCGCACTTTGTCCTCACTCGTGCGCACCCAGGAGCAACTTCCCGGTCGGTCACCCATCCTGAAACTACTCCAAGCTGAGGACGCTTAACTTTGGAGTTCTGTCTGACTGGGCTTCGAGAAAAGAAGGAATTTCTTATTGATATGAGTAGTCTATCATCCCTAATAAGCCAGGCCATCACAGGCGCCCTCCCTGGGGTCATGTTCATCCAGTAGCAACGGCCTACTACCACGGGGTCCTACTCATCCAACCCCCGCGGGGGAACTGTTCATCCACAGCCAACCAACCGGCTCAACTCACCACGTCTCGACTCGTTCTACGTACCACGCGCACGGTAGCAACGGTCACTATTCATTGAGAGGCAACCCAACACCGGCTGGCCGGCTATGTCTCGCACGGGGGCTCGATCGGCTTTAGTAAGCAGCAACAGTGATCGATCGCGCGGGTTCAGTTAGCAGCAGCAGTGAAGGAAACGCTCGGGTTCAGTCAGCAGCGAATGAATCGCTCAGGTTTAGTTAACATCCAAGGGATTGATCACTCGGGGTCAGTAACGTGTGATGGCTTTGGTTTAGTTAGCCAACGCCTCGCACACACGCACATACATGAGAGAAACATGCAAACCATAGTGCATCGCTCGGCCCCGACCACACCCACCGTAACCGGGAACTCCCCGATATTTTCCTCGCCCTCGCTTCTACCATGATTATTTCAGTCATGGATGGCCCAAAGAATGTCATGCAATTGCGTCTCCAGCCCGCCCAGGACGAAAAGCCCATTTTCTATCATGATTTTTTGTCATAGAAGTAGGAGCCCACCACATCTATGATAATATGTGTTTTTGTCACAATTATTGTCATAGAAGTGTCATAAGCATGACAGGGGGAAATTCGTTCAGCCCAAAATGTCATGGATGTGTCTTTTTTGCACTGCCTCTCCAAGATCTATGACCCTCAGAAGCGGGTGTCAGATTTCGGGTTCCGGCAAAACCCTTGAGGTTTGAACACTGGGGTGCGCACAAAGATCTCCCCCCTCTAGCTCGCACTATGTATGATCTCACGGCCTAGCTCAACGAACCCAAAGAACGGGAGACACAAGATTTATACTGGTTCGGGCCACCGTTGTGGTGTAATACCCTACTCCAGTGTGGTGTGGTGGATTGCCTCTTGGGCTGAGGATGAATAGTTACAAGGGAAGAACAGCCTCCTGAGGAGAGGTCTTCTTGTGTTTGGTGAGCTTGTGTGGTTGAGGATTCTCCCTTTCTAGATGAGCCGATCCCTTTCTATGGTGGTGGCTAGTCCTATATATAGAGGCCCGGGTCCTCTTTCCAAATATTAGGCGGGAAGGGATCCCACAACGGCCAATTCGAAGGGGGACAGCTAGTACAAGCTATCCTGACAAAAGTAGTCTTCGCCTGCCAAAGGCTCTGGTGGTGACGCTGTCTTCGGCGCCACGGTGACCTCCGTCTTGCCGTCCTGCTGGTCTTGATCTTGGTGCACTGATATGGAAACCTTTTCCTGATGCCTCGGGACTCCTCGCCTGCACCTGCCTCTTTAGCACCAAAGAGGAAACAAGGACACTACACGCGCTGGCGCCCGCCTGGCTCCAGTCGTCATGGCTTGCGTCACAGAAACCTCGCGAGGTGTCCCTTGCCTTGATCTCTCCGCCCCTCGTGAGCCAGCTTGGTGAGGCAGCCCCTGAGGAGGTTTGGCGTCGTCCGCCTCGTGAGGCTCGACCCCTCGCGAGGGTCTTGACTGTTTGCCGGTGAAGATGGGCCGTATAGGGCCACTAGTGGAGCCACGCCACGGGCCGCAGGCAGGCAAGTCTGGGGACTCCCGTTCCCAGAATGCCAACAGTAGCCCCCGGGCCCAAGGCGCGCTCGTGCATGGCTTTGAGGCGAAGCCAAAGGGTAAGTGCGGAGCGCCGTGTGCCCCAACAACCTGCGGCTGCAGTTGGTGTGTGGCGACTGATTGGACGTGGGCGTCTCCGCTTCCCCATGCTGCCTTGGCAACTGCCCGACTTGATGAGTCCTTGCTGCATGCAAAAAAGATCATTATTACCTTAGATGGTGGAGGCCGGCGGTTGCCCTCCCCTTGGCTATAAATGGGAAGTGGGGAGCGGAACCTGTATCACCCATCTCTTCCTTTGCTCTTCCCGCTCCTTCTTCTCCCTTGTTCTACTGCTTGCTGCCTCGGTCATGGCGCCAATACGGAGGTTCTCGGTCACGGAAAAGGGCAAGACTCCCCTTGTTGAGCCCGAACCACTTCCACCGAAGAAGAGGCTGTCTAATCGTTGAGACATCATCGTGAGGCCGGAAGTGTCGCGGCCATGGTACAAGCGGCCACCTCCTGGGTATCCGCAACCCTTGTACGCCCAAGCTGAGGGCTCCGAAGGGAGGGCTGACCAACACCGTCGCCCGCGCTGATAACCCGCAAGTATAGGGGATCGCAACAGTTTTCGAGGGTAGAGTATTCAACCCAAATTTATTGATTCGACACAAGGGGAGCCAAAGAATATTCTCAAGTATTAGCAGCTGAGTTGTCAATTCAACCACACCTGGATAACTTAATATCTACAGCAAATTGTTTAGTAGCAAAGTAATATGATAGTAGTGGTAACGGTGGCAAAAGATAACAGTAGAAAAAGTAATATTTTTGGGTTTTGTAGTGATTGTAACAGTAGCAGTGGAAAAGTAAATAAGCGAAGAAAAATATATGAAAAGCTCATAGGCATTGGATCGGTGATGGAAAATTATGCAGGATGCGATCGATCATGTAACGGTCATAACCTAGGGTGACATAGAACTAGCTCCAGTTCATCAATGTAATGTAGGCATGTATTCCGAATATAGTCATACGTGCTTATGGAAAAGAACTTGCATGACATCTTTTGTCCTACCCTCCCATGGTAGCGGGGTCCTATTGGAAACTAAGGGATATTAAGGTCTCCTTTTAATAGAGTACCGGACCAAAGCATTAACACATAGTGAATACATGAACTCCTCAAACTACGGTCATCACCGGTAAGTATCCTGATTATAGTCACTTCGGGGTTAACAGATCATAACACATAATAGGCGACTATAGACTTGCAAGATCGGATCAAGAACTCTCATATATTGATGAAAACATAATAGGTTTAGATCTGAAATCATGGCACTCAAGCCCTAGTGACAAGAATTAAGCATAGCAAAGTCATAGCAACATCAATCTCAGAACATAGTGGATACTAGGGATCAAACCCTAACAAAACTAACTCGATTACATGATAAATATCATCCAACTCATCACCTTCCAGCAAGCCTACGATGGAATTACTCACGCACGACAACGAGCATCATGAAATTGGTGATGGAGGAAGGTTGATGATGACGATGGCGACGGATTTTCCTCTCCGGATCCCCGAACGACTCCAGATCAGCCCTCCCGAGAGAGTTTAGGGCTTGGCGGCGGCTCCTTATCGTAAAACGCGATGATCCTTCTCTCTATTTTTTTTCTCCCTGAAAATGAATATATGGAGTCAAGGTTGAGGTCGGTGAAGCAGCAGGGGGCCCACGAGGCAGGGGGACGCGCCCAGGGGGTAGGGCGCGCCCCCCACCCTCATGGACAGGGTGTGGGCCCCTTGACGTGGATCTTTCTTCCATTATTTTTTATATATTCCAAAATAATGCTCTGTTGATTTTCAGGTCATTCTGAAAACTTTTACTTCTGCACAAAAATAACACCATGGCAATTCTACTGAAAACAACGTCAGTCTGGGTTAGTTCCATTCAAATCAGGCAAGTTAGAGTCCAAAATAAGGGCAAAAGTGTTTGGAAAAGTAGATACGACGGAGACGTATCAACTCCCCCAACCTTAGACCTTTGCTTGTCCTCAAGCAATTCAGTTGATAAACTGAAACTGATAAAGAAAAACTTTTACAAATTATGTTTTCTCTTGTTGTTGTAAATATGTAAAGCCAGCATTCAAGTTTTCAGCACAGATTACGAACTAACCATATTCAAAATAACACTTAGGCCTCATGTTTACTCATATCAATGACATAATCAACTAGCGAGCAATAATAATAAATCTCGGATGACAACAATTTCTCAAAACAAACATGATATGATATGAAAAGATGGTATCTCGCTAGCCCTTTCTGAGACCGCAAAACATAAATGCAGAGCACCTTTAAAGATCAAGGATTGACTAGACATTGTAATTCATGGTAAAAGAGATCCAGTCAAGTCATACTCAATGTAGACTAACAGTAATGGATGCAAATGACAGCGGTGCTCTCCAACTAGTGCTTTTTAATAAGAGGATGATGACTCAACAAAAAAGTAAATAGATAGGACCTTCGCAGAGGGAAGCAGGGATTTGTAGAGGTGCCAGAGATCGGTTTTGAAATAGATATGATTAATAGTTTGAGCGGTATACTTTCATTGTCAACATAACAACCGAGAGATCTCGATATCTTCCATGCTACACACATTATAGGCGGTTCCCAAACAGAATGGTAAAGTTTATACTCCCCTCCACCAACAAGCATCAATCCATGGCTTGCTCGAAACAACGAGTGCCTCCAACTAACAAGAGTCCTAGGGGAGTTTTGTTTGCAGTTATTTTTATTTGATTTGCATAAAGCATGGGACTGGGCATCCCAGTGACCAGCCATTTTCTCGTGAGTGAGGAGCGGAGTCCACTCCTCTTGAGAATAACCCGCCTAGCATGGAAGATACAGACAGCCCTAGTTGATACATGAGCTATTCGAGCATACAAAACAGAATGTTTATTTGAAGGTTTAGAGTTTGGCACATACAAATTTAGTTGGAACGGAAGGTAGATACCGTATATAGCTAGGTATGGTGGACTCATATGGAATAACTTTGGGGTTTATGGAATTGGATGCACAAGTAGTATTCCCGCTTAGTACAAGTGAAGGCTAGAAAAAGATTGGGAAGCGACCAGCTAGAGAGCGACAACAGTCATGAACATGCATTAAAATTAATCAACACCGAATGCAAGCATGAGTAGGATATAATGCACCATGAACATAAATATCGTACAGGCTATGTTGATTTTGTTTCAACTACATGCGTGAACATGTGCCAAGTCAAGCCACTCGAATCGTTCAAAAGAGGATACCACCCTATCATACCACATCACAACCATTTTAATAGCATGTTGGCATGCAAGGTAAACCATTATAAGCTCCTAGCTAATTAAGCATGGCATCAGAAACTACAATCTCTAATTGTCATTGCAAACATGTTTCTTTCATAATAGGCTGAATCAGGAACAATGAACTAATCATATTTACAAAAACAAGAGAGGTCGAGTTCATACCAGCTTTTCTCATCTCAATAAGTTCATCATATAATCTTCATTATTGCCTTTCACGTGCATGACTGAATAGTGTGAATAATAATAATAATAGTGCATGTGCATTGGACTAAGCTGGAATTTGAAAGCATTCAATTCAAGAGAGGAGACAAGGTAATATGGGCTCTTTGTTAGATCAACAATAATGCATATAAGATCCACTCAACATTTTAATCATGGTCTTCTCCTCTCGACCCCCAAAGAACAAGAAAAGAAATAAAACTATTTACATGGGAAAGCTCCAAACAAGCAAAAGAAGAATGAGAAATCTTTTTGGGGTTTTCTTTTTAATTATTACTACTATAGGCATGGAAAGTAAAGTAGCTAAAATCTACAACTAATTTTTTTGTTTTTTCTAAGGTTTATCAAACACACAAGAAGAAAGCATAAAAAGGAAAATAAACTAGCATGAATATTACAATGAAAGAGTATGAGCACCGACAACTAGCATGAGTGTGTGAACATGAATGTAATGTTGCTGAGAAATACATACTCCCCCAAGCTTAGGCTTTTGGCCTAAGTTGGTATATGGCCACGGCTGGCCTGGCGGATATCCAAAGTTATAATTGGGGTCGTACTGAGACAGATCCCCTGGTGCCACTGGTTGGCGATCTCTTCCGGATTCCACTGATAAACAGACTGCCGGTGAGGATCAAATTGTGGTTCCGGCTCTGGCTCTGTAGCTGGTGTGGCATTTCGGTAGGCATGAATGGCCTCCGGCGGAACAAGGTACTTGCCTGCAGATAAGTCAAACAAGGAAGGAGCAGGCAAAGTAATAGTCTCAGTGTGATTTTTATCAAATATCAGCTTGTACTTAAGCATCTTTTCCTTATTCTTAATGATAAAATCATGTGCTACCATACTCTTATAATCTAGAAAAACAGGAGGCAGCAACTTCTCTTCCTTCTCATAATGCCTAATAGGTATGTTAAAGTGTGCAGCGAGGCGCGAGGCAAAGATACCTCCCAATATAGGGCCCTTAGTACGGTTAAGATTTAACCGATTTGCAACAATAGCGCCCATACTAAATGTGTCATCACGGAACAAGGCATGGCACAAAATAACAATATCAGGGGCAATAAGGTTGCCACAGTTTTCGCGTTCAATTAAGCATCTACTAGCAAATATTGCAAAGTAACGTAAAACAAGAAAATGTATGCTAGTAATTCTTGCATCAGAAACTTTCCTCGTTTCCCCTACAGCAATCGTATCAATAAACCCTTCCACATCGTCACGATGTGGTTCCTCTACACTTCCCTCAAAAGGGATCAAACAAACCCGACAAAAATCACGAAGTGACATCTCCTTATGCTCATCATATAAATAAAAATTCCACCCTAGGTGGTGAGCTCCTAGCATGGAAATGAAAGTTTTGCACAAAGATATTGGTGAGTAAGAGATACTGTTCGCATTGGTCGTGGAGCAAGGCGGTGAGCCCTGCATTCTCAGCCAATTCTAGAAATCATCATAAATCCCGGCTGCTCTCAAGGAATCATCACAAGGCCATTCACATGGTCGAACCTCCGCGGTGCGAGGGAGATTATACTTGGGCTTCTTGTTCTCTTCACTTTGTTTATCCTTCGAGCTTCGGCTCGATGAGCCCCTCAAAAATCTCTTCATCTTTTTCTGAAAATTTCTGAAATTTTTAGTAACTTCAAAATAAAAGTGAACCAAACTCAACAAAATTGATAGCAACTACTCCTACAAGTGCATAGAGGCAATATCATGCATTAAAACTACATTTGACCATATAAAATTGACATGCAAGCTAAAGAACAGGGTCACCTAAGCAGCAAAAATTTGCAATGAATAAATCATTAGAACAAAAACTAATTGGACCATTGGAGGAGTCACATACCAAAGAACAATCTCTGAGCTAGGAGATCTAAAAAGGCAGCAAGATGAGCTTGAACTTGGGTTTGAGCTGGTTGGTGATTTTTTGGGAGGAAGAAGGAGTGTGTGGTAGCTGGAATAAGTGGACGGGGGCCACCATGGGCCCACGAGGCAGGGGGCGTGCCCTGGACCCTCGTGGCCAGGTGCTTGCTCCCCATGCTGTTTTTCAGTGCCAGATATTCTCAAATATTCTAGAAAAACCCATATTTAATTTTCGGGGCATTTGGAGAACTTTTATTTTCGGGGTATTTTTTATTGCATGGATAGTTCAGAAAATAGACAGAAAAATTCTATTTTTGCTTTATTTAATATAAATAACAGAAAGTAAAAAGAGGGTACAGAGAGTTGTATTTTCTAAATTCATCCATCTCATGCTCATCAAAAGGAATCCACTAACAAGGTTGATCAAGCCTTGTTAACAAATTCATTCCGAATTGCATGGAACCGGAGAATTTTCGAATAATACTAGGTTACCTCAACGGGGATATGCATGTCCCCAACAATAAGAATATCATATTTATTATTGATAGTAGGAAGAGGAAATTCAAAACCTCCAATAGTAATAGTTGAAATTTTTCCAATAGAATTGATACTGTGGACTTGAGGTTGTTTGCTCGGAAAGTGTACCGTATGCTCATTACCATTAACATGAAAAGTGACATTGCCTTTGGTGCAATCAATAACAGCCCCTGCAGTATTCAAAAAGGGTCTTCCAAGAATAATAGACATACTATCGTCCTCGGGAATATCAAGAATAACAAAGTCTGTTAAAATAGTAACGTTTGCAACCACAACACGCACATCCTCACAAATGCCGACAGGTATAGCAGTTGATTTGTCAGCCATTTGCAAAGATATTCTAGTCGGTGTCAACTTATTCAAATCAAGTCTATGATATAAAGAGAGAGGCATAAAACTAACACCGGCTCCAAGATCACATAAAGCAGTTTTAACATAGTTTCTTTTAATGGGGCATGGTATAGTTGGTACTCCTGGATCTCCAAGTTTCTTTGGTAATCCACCCTTAAAAGTATAATTAGCAAGCATGGTGGAAATTTCAGCTTCCGGAATCTTTCTTTTATTTGTAACAATATCCTTCATATATTTAGCATAAGGATTCATTTTAAGCATATCAGTCAAACGCATACGCAAAAAGATAGGTCTAATCATTTCAGCAAAGTGCTCAAAATCCTCATCATCCTTTTTCTTGGATGGTTTAGGAGGAAAACGCATGGGTTTCTAAACCCATGGTTCTCTTTCTTTACTGTGCTTCCTAGAAACAAAGTCTCTCTTATCATAATGTTGATTCTTTGATTGTGTGTTATCAAGATCAACAGCAGGTTCAATTTCTACATCATTATTATTGATAGGTTGAGCATGAACATGAAGATCATCATTGACATTATCACTAGGTTCATGTTCATTACTCGTTGTGCTTCAGCATCAAAAATAGAAATATCATTGGGATTTTCAGGTGTGCCTACAACAGGTTCACTAGAAGCATGCAAAATCCTATCATTTTTCTTTCTCTTCCTTTTAGAAGGACTAGGTGCATCTACATTAGTTCTCTGAGAATCTTGCTCAATTCTTTTAGGATGGCCCTCAGGATACAAAGGTTCCTGAGTAACTTCACCACCTCTAGTTGCAACTCTAACAGCAAAGTCATTATTCTTACTATTCAATTCATTGAACAAACCATTCTAAGCTTTAAGTACTTGTTCTACTTGAGTGGTAACCATAGAAGCATGTTTACTAATAAGTTTAAGTTCACCTTTAACACATAGCCTTATAATTACTCAAGTGTTCAATCATATAAGCATTATGTTTCAATTTTCTACCAACGTAAGCGTTAAAATCTTCTTGCTTAACCAAAAAGTTATCAAATTCATCCAAACATTGGCTAGCAAACTTAGCAGGAGGGATTTCAGCTTTATCATATCTATAGAGAGAATTTACCTTTACTACCTGTGTCGGGTTATCAAGACCGTGTGTGTCTTCAATAGGTGATGAATTAAGACCATGTATTTCTTCAACTGGAGGTAAATTCTTAACATCTTCAGCTTTAATACCTTTTTCTTTCATAGATTTATTTTCCTCTTGCATATCTTCAGGACTGAGAAATAGAATACCCCTTTTCTTCAGAGTTGGATTAGGAGTTGGTTCAAGAAGTTTCCAATTATTTTCATTGGTCAACATATTATTCAATAACAATTCAGCTTGATCAACAGTTCTTTCCCTGAAAACACAACCAGCACAACTATCCAGGTGGTCTCTGGAAGCATCGGTTAGTCCATTATAAAAGATATCAAGTATTTCATTTTTCTTGAGAGGATGATCAGGCAAAGCATTAAGTAATTGGAGAAGCCTCCCCCAAGCTTGTGGGAGACTCTCTTCTTCAATTTGCACAAAATTATATATTTCCCTTAAAGCAGCTTGTTTCTTATGAGCAGGGAAATATTTAGCAGAGAAGTAGTAAATCACATCCTGGGGACTACGGACACAACCAGGATCAAGAGAATTGAACCATATCTTAGCATCACCCTTTAATGAGAACGGAAATAATTTAAGGATATAATAGTAGTGAGTTTTCTCATCATTAGTGAACAGGGTAGCTATATCATTTAATTTAGTAAGATGTGCCACAACAGTTTCAGATTCATAGCCATAGAAAGGATCAGATTCAACCAAAGTAATTAACTCAGGATCAACAGAGAAATCCTAATCCTTATAAGTAATGAAGATAGGTGAAGTAGCATAAGCAGTATCATATTTCATTCTAGCATTCAGAGTTTTTTATTTAAGCTTAGCTAATAGTTTCTTAAGATCACTTCTATCATTGCAGGCAAGAAAGTCTAGCAGTTTCTTCATCCATAACATGACCCTCCGGAACAACAGGCAATTCATATCTAGGGGAGAATCTTCATCATCACTTTCATCAATATTATCAGTTTCAATAATTTCATTCTCTCTAGCCCTAGCAAGTTGTTCATCAAGAAATTCACCTAGTGGCACAGTAGTATCAAGCATAGAAGTAGTTTCATCATAAGTATCATGCATAGCAGAAGTGGCATCATCAATAACATGCGACATATCGGAATTAATAGCAGAAGCAGGTTTAGGTGTCGCAAGCTTACTCAAAACAGAAGGTGAATCAAGTGCAGAGCTAGATGGCAGTTCCTTACCTCCCCTCGTAGTTGAGGGGAAAATCTTGGTTCTTTAATCTTTCAAGTTCTTCATAATGATAAGCAGATATAAATCCCAAGTGACTCAAAGAATAGAGTTATGCTCCCTGGCAACGGCGCCAAAAAATGTTCTTGATAATCCACAAGTATAGGGGATCGCAACAGTTTTCGAGGGTAGAGTATTCAACCCAAATTTATTGATTCGACACAAGGGGAGCCACAGAATATTCTCAAGTATTAGCAGTTGAGTTGTCAATTCAACCACACCTGGATAACTTAATATCTGTAGCAAAGTGCTTAGTAGCAAAGTAATATGATAGTAGTGGTAACGGTAGCAAAAGTAATATTTTTGGGTTTTGTAGTGATTGTAACAGTAGCAGCGGAAAAGTAAATAAGCGAAGAACAATATATGAAAAGCTCGTAGGCATTAGATCGGTGATGGAGAATTATGCCAGATGTGATCGACCATGTAACAGTCATAACCTAGGGTGACACATAACTAGCTCTAGTTCATCAATGTAATGTAGGCATGTATTCCGAATATAGTCAAACGTGCTTATGGAAAAGAACTCGCATGACATCTTTTGTCCTACCCTCCCATGGCAGTGGGGTCCTATTGGAAACTAAGGGATATTAAGGCCTCCTTTTAATAGAGTACCGGACCAAAGCATTAACACATAGTGAATACATGAACTCCTCAAACTACGGTCATCACCGGTAAGTATCCCGATTATTGTCACTTCGGGGTTAACGGATCATAACACATAATAGGTGACTATAGTTGCAAGATCGGATCAAGAACTCTCATATATTGATGAAAACATAATAGGTTCAGATCTGAAATCATGGCACTCGGGCCCTATTGACAAGCAATAAGCATAGCAAATTCATAGTAACATCAATCTCAGAACATAGTGGATACTAGGGATCTAACCCTAACAAAACTAACTCGATTACATGATAAATCTCGTCCAACCCATCACCGTCCAGAAAGCCTATGATGGAATTACTCACGCATAGTGGTGAGCATCATGAAATTGGTGATGGAGGAAGGTTGATGATGACGATGGCGATGGATTCCCCTTTCCGGAGCCCCGAATGGACTCCAGATCAGCCCTCCCGAGAGAGTTTAGGGCTTGGCGGCGGCTCCGTATAGTAAAACGCGATGAATCCTTCTCTCTGATTTTTTTCTCCCCGAAAGTGAATAGATGGAGTCAATGTTGAGGTCGGTGGAGCGTCAGGGGGCCCACGAGGCAGGGCGCGCCCAGGGGGTAGGGCGCGCCCCCACCCTCGTGGACAGGGTGTGGGCCCCCTGACGTGGATCTTTCTTCCAGTATTTTTTATATATTCCAAAATAATTCTCCGTTGATTTTCAGGTCATTCCGAGAACTTTTATTTCTACACAAAAATAACACCATGGTGATTCTGCTGAAAACAACGTCAGTCCGGGTTAGTTCCATTCAAATCATGCAAGTTAGAGTCCAAAAGAAGGGCAAAAGTGTTTGGAAAAGTAGATACAACAGAGACGTATCACGCGCCAGGGCCATGGTCGCCGCACCACGGTGACGCACGTCGTTGCCCCAGGGGTCCATGTCGTGGACTCCTTGCACGAGTTCGTGTTGTGGGCGGCGATGCCTTCGCGCACTTGGATCCGCTTCCCGCAGTTCTTCTTCGCCGAGATGCCGCCAAGGGGCCCTTTCGAGCTTTGGCTGCAGCACGCTGACTACGACGCCTCGGCGACTGGAGCGGAGGTTGAAGCTGTCTCCTCCGGGAGGATCTTCATGACTCGTGACTGGGGCGAGGTCGCTCGAGTCTGCTGCGCGGAAGGCGCCCTTACCATCCACTTCGAGTACGATGGCGCCTCCACACTGTTCTTCAAGGTCTTTGACGAGGAAGGCCGCCGCTTGGAGTGCTGCCCTGAAGGGGGTCGCCAGGACGGCGCAGCGGCCAACGCCGAACCTGCCGCTGGGTTTGCCAGCAGCTCCTCCAGTGATAGTGGTGACTCCTGGTGGTCCAGCGACTCTCCCGAGCTTGCCGAGACTCCGGAGACAAGTGACGACATCTACGTGCCCCAAGCTCTCGCCGGGCCCGGAGCAAGGCCGCCGCGTCCGGCCGCCGTCGTCGCTGATCTGGACGGGGTTGGCGCCGGCCTCCAGAGGCCACTGTTGATGATGGCATCGGCGATGTTCAGCGCATGTAGATAGAGCTCCTAGGAATTCCCTTCTTTTGTTCCCTGCGAGGAATCGAAACGGACCCCGCGGGTGCGTGTAAAGCGTCTGTAATGTCTTTTGTCGATATTATCCTTATTATGAAAATTTGTGAATGCATGTCCTGCTGAGGCTCAGTCTCCCTTTTCCAACCCCGCGGCAGCTTGGTGCTCTATGCCGATAGGTCCCGGTCCCCAAGCAGGCTGCAGCCGTCGCTGGTATGCCAAGTCGCGATGCCGTGGTCAAGGCCAGGAGGTGATCGGCCCGAGGTCCAGTAAGAGCTCCTGAGATGCGATGCTCAAGAGGTCCCCTTTAGCGCGCAAGCAACTACCTGAGGATGGGAAAGGGAGGCGACGTTGCTGCAGCAGGGTAGCAAAAGGCGAGGATCTTATGCCGTAGCGCTGGGTTGATCCAGGCGTGAGACTTATCTTGGTATTCCGGAGCTGGTTCCTTGTGTTGCGCTAGATTTGGGCGTCGACCACTGTTGGGTAGCTAGGTTGGGCCCATGCGAGCCTCCTCCTCTTCTCCATGCTCTCCTGTGTGCTCTGCGTCCTCAGGTCCCGGCCCTCGAGCGAGCTCAGCCGCCGCTGGTATGCCAGGTCACAATGTCATGGTCAAGGCCAGGGGGTGAGGGCTGGAGAGCCAGTAAGAGCTCCTGAGTCACGATGCTCAGGAGCCCCCCTTTTAACGCGCAAGAGAATTGCATGGGAGAAGAGAGAGAGTCCGCGGTCCCGCCCGTTGTAGTCCTCAGGAAGTTCCTGAGGGTTAGCGCGAGGAAGGGCACAAATCGCCATGGTGATTGCTGGTCTGCCACTGGTACGTGGGAGGGGGCTCCCTACTGCAGAGAGCCCCTGGGGCGTGTACAACCCTGCCCTGACATGTGGGTTGCACGGTAGGGCTAGACGAGGTGTGTCTAGGCACTCGTGAGCCAACGCGGGACTCACGAGGCCCTACCTCAAGGCGGGTTGTGCCTTGTCTTGGTTCTTGATGGCTGTGGCGTTCCTGTGAGATGGTTAGACAACCTGCGCCAAATGACTTTCCTGAGGTTATCGCACGAGAAGGCCAAGCACCAACGACCCTAGGAGGTGACCTGAACAGGGTCGGCCCGCCAGACAGAGCTCAGCCGTTGGATTTTTCGATGCTGCAGGGACGGGCCCGAGCACAGACGTCGTGCCTAGCCTTCTTATGCGAAGGATCCTGAAGAAAGACGAACGGCGTGCGGCTCCCATGGTGGGTGACAATTAAGCAGGTGATAACCATAGATAGATTATGCATGAGAAGCAAACCGGCTTAGGTAAATGCGAGAATGATACATGCCATTGGGTCAGACCCGAGCGGCCTGGGGATGATGCAGCCTGAGGGGCGCCCCCAGCAGGGTGAACTAAAGATGCAAGCGGATACATGCCACAGGGACTGACCCACGCGGCCTGGGAATGATGCAGCCCAGGGGGCGCTCCCAGCTGAATGAACTTGGAAAAATGTCACCTGGTTTGGTTGTCGAAGGAGTGTTGGGGTAGCTGAAGACGCGCGCTGAAGAAGTCGCTTCTCATGAGCCGTCGAGGCCCAGAGCCTCGGGAGGCTCTGGAGGCTCGGGTGGCCACCTGAGGACCGTCTCCATCTCCGTCAGGACTACGTGATGCCTGGCCTCCTGACCTGCCAGGATGCTCCGCAAGTTGCGCTGGAAGGCGGCTGCCACGCTCGGCAGGCCGAACGGCATGCGAACGTAGCTGTGAGGTGGACCCTCACACCGGGAAGCACGCGGAGGCCAGAAGTGCTCCTGAGATGCGGTCCTGTTGAGCCCTGGGATGTCGATGCAGACGCGCAGCTCACCACCCTCGCCTGGGTGGGGAGCAGCGCCAGGTGGGTGGTGGTCGCCACGTATGGCTCTTCCTTCCTGAAGCTCCTGAGTGGTCTTGATGATGAACTCCTGAGCGTCGGGCGCACCTCGCCCGGTGCCCTCCTGAGGGAAACGTGCCGCGAAGCATGGTTCCACGTGGTGCCCGAGCGCCTCCCTCATGACGTTGGCCAGGTTCGAGGCCCTCCAGAAGAGAGCCACCGTACCCTGCCCGAGGAGGGTGCCGGGTGTGCCTCCCTATGCGCGGGAGGGAGGCGCCCCGGGCGCGGGCGCCGATCCTGAGGTGGCGCCGCTGGAGGCGCCGCTCTCCTGAGGCCCAGAGCGGAGTAGGTGCTTTTTCTTCATGGGGTTGGCCTCAGGACGATACTGCACACCCGCGCTGTCAGGGTCTTCGATTGATGCAGCCTGGAATGTGCGCTCGAGGGAGCACACCGTGTCTCTTTCTTCGCAGGGGACTGTAATAATTCCACCGCTTCCCGGCATCTTGAGGTTGTAGCCATGGTGGGTGACTGCCATGAATTTGGCTAGCGCCGGGTACCTGAGGATGGCATTGTACGGTAGGCGGATGTGGGCGACGTCAAAGTCGACAAGCTCGGTGTGGTAGTTGTCGCGCTGACCGAAGGTGACAGGGAGACGAACTTGCCCTATCGGGGTGGTGGAGCCGTCAGTCACTCCTGAAAAAGGCTTGGTGGGATGGAGCTGATCGTATGGCACTTTAAGGCTGTCGAACGTATCGACGGACAAGACACTGAGCCTTGCGCCGCCGTCGATGAGGGTCTTGGTGACTTGGACATTGCTGATGACGGGTGAACAGAGCATCGGGAGAACGCTGGCGGTTGGCGCACACTTGATTTTGTCTGTCGAACTAAAGGTGATGGCGTACTTGGACCATCTGAGTGGGCGCGTGGCCTCGAGCTTGGGGAGGGCTGCGTTCACCTCGCGAGAGAACTGCTTGAAAATGCGCTGGGAGGCTGGGGCCTGAGCCCCACCCAAGATGCAGGCAATGGCGTGCGGCTCTGGAAGCCCCCATCCCCTTTGTCCTGTTGATGGTCATCGTTAATCCTTGGCGGCGATAGCGGAGGGAGACCAATGTTTCCCTGAGGACAGTCCTTGCTAGGATGGTCCCTCCAGGCGCCCTCACGAGGCTGGTCCTGCTAACGATCCTCATGAGGCTGGTCGCGCCACTCCTGGCGGGGCCCGCGGTCGTCCCAACATCCTCCACCTTGTCCACCTCCTCGGCCGTAGCCCCGGTCGTTGCGCTCGGGGCATCGACCGAAGTGTCCATCTCGAATGGCCCTGAGCTCCTGACAATCATGGGTGTTGTGGGTGCTACATTGTGGAAGGCGCAGAATGTATGGCTGCCCTTGGACGACTCAAGAAGATTTCGGCCACGCTTGGTGTCCGTCTGCCGCAAGTACGGCCACTCCTTTGCGCTTCACGTCCTTGACCTTGGCCTTCTTCTCTTCTGGATCCGCAGCGGGGAGCTCGAGGAGGTAGAGATGCCCCTCCTCAGCTCTTGCACACTTGGTTGCTATGTTGAACAGCTTCAAAGTCATGCACAGCTCCTCATGGATGGCGAGCTCCTCCTTCGTCTTGATGTCGCAGACGCCGTCGGGAAATGCTGAGATGATGGCCTAGTCTGTCACCTTGGGGAACTTGAGACGCACGCTGTTGAAGCGCTGGTTGTACTTTTGCAGGGTCTCTCCCGGATGTTGCTTGATGCGGCGCAGGTCACCCACGGCTAGGGGCGGTCGCGAGTGCCCTGGAAGTTGGTGATGAAGTGGTCGCGCATCTCATCCCAGGAGGAGATCGAGCCTGGGGGCAGGTTTAGGAGCCATGAGCGAGTGTCGTCCTTGAGATCCATGGGAAACCAGTTCGCCGTGACCTTTTCATCACTGTTGGCCGCCTCGATGCTCAGCTCGTAGAGCTGCAAGAACTCCGCAGGGTCGGGGGTGCTGTCGTAGCGAGGACGCAGATCTGGCTTGACCTTGCCTGGCCACACGACGCTACGCAGCTCGGGAGTGAAGCCGCGGCAGCCTGCCGTGGCCACCGGGGCCTGTCGTGGAGGCGGAGCTTGATCTTGGTGTCCCTGTGCCTCCACGGCAAGTGGCGCATGGCCCTGCCGCAGCAAGCGATCCTAATGTGGCGGTGCTGGGAGTGGTGGAGCGTTTTCTTGCGGCCGGCGAACCTCTTGGCAGCTTCTTTCTTCGTGCACGGGCACACGGCGCGGAGGATCACGGCGCGGGACAGCGCCCCTTGGAGCGAGGATGCCGTCTTGACGTGGGGGAGGCAGCGGCGCTCCATGAGCCGTGCGTCTCGGCGCGAGGGCGCCATCTTGTTGCGGAGGAGGCAGAGGCGCTCCGTGAGCCACATCACCCGCAGCCGGGGGCGGGCGAGGCAGTGAGAGGGATGGTGCAGGAGAGCCCCCCGTGGCGCTGACGAGCTCGGCGATGCAGTCCAACCAGTCCTCATAGAGGTCGTCGACCGGGAGTTAGTGTAGGAGCTCGTGTGACATGAGCAGCGCGGCCTGCGCGTCCATGGGGGCGCGGGGGGCGTGAGACGATGACCCGGCCGGAGTCAGCGACAGGGTGGCGGTGTGGCCGTCACGGCACACGAAGGGGTGCCGTGAAGAGGCTTGCTGCTTGTTTGTCGCCGGGCCGGTGGTGGCGTTGGTAGCGGACGACGGAGAACGGCTGGGAGGCCCGCCGACAGGGGTTGTCTGAGCGACATGATTGGCGAGGGCGGCGCGGCGCTCAGCGCGGGCCAGTGAGCGTCGGCCATGAACTTGGTGGAGTGGTGAAGCGCGGATCGACGAAGAGGAAAGCTTAAGCGCACCCCTTCCTGGCACGCCAAATGTCGGATTTTGGGTTCCGGCAAAACCCTTGAGGTTCGAACACTGGGGTGCGCACAAAGATCTCTCCCCCCTCTAGCTCGCACTACGTATGATCTCACGGCCTAGCTCGGCGAACCCAAAGAACGAGAGACACAAGATTTATACTGGTTCAGGCCACCATTGTGGTGTAATACCCTACTCCAGTGTGGTGTGGTGGATTGCCTCTTGGGCTGAGGATGAACAGTTACAAGGGAAGAACAGCCTCCTGAGGAGAGGTGTTCTTGTGTTTAGTGAGCTTGTGTGGTTGAGGATTCTCCCTCTCTAGATGAGTTGATCCCTTTCTATGATGGTGGCTAGTCCTATATATAGAGGCCCGAGTCCTCTTCCCAAATATTAGGCGGGAAGGGATCCCATAACGGCCAATTCAAAGGGGGACAGCTAGTACAAGCTATCCTGACAAAAGTAGTCTTCGCCTACCAAAGGCTCTGGTGGTGACGCCGTCTTGGGCTCCACAATGACCTCCGTCCTACCATCCTGCTGGTCTTGGTCTTGTTGCACTGATATGGAAACCTTTGCCCGATGCCTCAGGACTCCTCGCCTGCGCCTGCCTCTTTAGCACCAAACATGAAACAAGGACACTGCGCGCGTTGGCGCCCGCCTAGCTCCAGTCGTCATGACTTGCGTCACAGAAACCTCGCGAGGTGTCCCTTGCCTTGTTCTCTCCGCCCCTCGTGAGCCAGCCTGGTGAGGCAACCCCTGAGGAGGTCTTGCATCGTCCGCCTCGCGAGGGTCCTGAGTGTTTGCTGGTGAAGATGGGTCGTACAGGGCCGCTGGTGGAGCCACGCCGCGGGCCGCAAGCAGGCAAGTCTGGGGACCGCCGTTCCTAGAATGCCGACAGCGGGACGTCCAGCATTCAACAGACACGGTCACAATTGTCGGGATCGTGGGCACGTGGCAAGCGTTTTCTGCAAGAAACTCGGAAACTGAGCAGGAGACCGAAAGATTTGAAGAAGGGAAAACGCCAAAATAATATTGATGTTCAAAGTCGATTTCTTTCTCGACCAAGGACGTCGGATAGAAATTTTCTTTAGATCAAATTGCATGCTTATGATAAACAGCATAGATTGGATGAGAAAGAATAGAGGGATAAAAGGGTTAGAAACAAATCACTTAGCTAGAAGAGAAGAAACACAAAGCCACAGAGCTTTGAGTGAGTTGTTCCTCGGACTAAACACAAACACAACGAAAACAGAGACAAAACACATGAAAAAACACAAAGAACAAGCACCAACAATATAGATCTTAGGGCTAAGAATAAACATGTAGAGTCCCCGAGAGAGTTCCTGCGAGAAAGGTTAGTTCTTTTTCGCAACCCACACTTATGTGGGCAGTGAGGATCTCATCGTTTCTTCTGAGCAGGGTCATTCTTTCGAGGAGATCTATAGTCTGCCTGTGCATTATTAGAGTAATCATATGAATAGGCATTGAAACTGTTTCTAGAGGCATGAGCATAATGATTCGAGGAGATACGCATGTACTCCTACTGTCGAATGTTTGATTGATATCCATTCAAGGAAGTTTCATTGCCAATCTGTGAATAATAACCATTTCCTCGTAGAGAATCACTTTGCATATTCAGGTTAGCAGTAACAGATAAATTTTCAATGATTGCACTTCTTTACCCAGATTTGCTTCTTGGGTGAGCCAGACCTGCAGTTAGTTCCAATATACTGAGCGAAAGCCTTACCATTATGTTGTTTGAAGAATTTGTAGTTTTAGTCATCAGACTCATCAGAAACAACATAAATGGGTGAGTCATATTGATACGTCTCCAACGTATCTATAATTTTTTATTGTTCCATGATGTTATATTATCAATCTTGGATGTTCTATAATAATTTTATAGTCATTTTATATCATTTTTTGGTACTAACCTATTGACATAGTGCCAAGTGCGAGTTGCTATTTTTTGCATGTTTTTCACATCACAGGAAATCAATACCAAACGGGGTCCAAATGCAACGAAACTTTACGGAGATTGTTTTTGTACCAGAAGACACCCAATTGGCCAAGGCAGCGCCTGGGGGTGCTCCGAGGGGAGTACAACTCGCCAGGGCGCGCTAGGAGGCCCAGGCGCGCCCTGGTGGGTTGTGCTCACCTCGGGTGCCCCTAGACCGCCTCTTTGCTCTATAAATACCCCAATATTCCAGAAACCCTAAGGGAGTCAACAAAAATCAATCCAGCCGTCGCAGAGTCCAGAACCACCAGATCCAATCTAGACACCATCATGGAGGGGTTCACCACTTCCATTGGTGCCTCTCCTATGATGCGTGAGTAATTCTTTGTAGACCTTCGGGCCCGTAGTTAGTAGCTAGATGGCTTCCTCTCTCTCGTTTGATTCTCAATACAATGGTCTCTTGGAGATCCATATGATGTAACTCTTTTTGCGGTGTGTTTGTTGGGATCGGATGAACTTTGAGTTTATGATCAGATCTATCTCTTTTTATCAATGAAAGTTATTTGAGTTTCATTGATCTCGTATATGCATGATTGCTTATAGCCTCGTATTTCTTATCCGATATTTGGGTTTTGTTTTGCCAACTTGATCTATTTATCTTGCAATGGGAAGAGGTGCTTTGTAGTGGGTTTGATCTTACGGTGCTTGATCCCAGTGACAGAAAGGGAACCTACACGTATGTATCGTTGCTACTAAGGATAAAACGATGGGATCTATCTCTACATAGATAGATCTTGTCTACATCATGTCATCATTCTTATTGCATTACTCCATTTCTCCATGAACTTAATACACTAGATGCATGCTGGATAACGGTCGATGTGTGGAGTAATAGTAGTAGATGCAGGCCGGAGTCGGTCTACTAATGTTGGACGTGATGCCTATATAATGATCATTGCGTGGTTATCGTCATGATTATTTGAAGTTCTATCAATTGCTCAACAGTAATTTGTTTACCCACCGTTTGCTATTTTTCTCGAGAGAAGCCACTATTGAAACCTACGGCCCCGGGGTCTCTTTCTCATATTATTTGCCTTTGCGATCTACTTTTCCTTTGCTTTTATTTTCAGATCTACTCATCTATTAAACCAAAAATACAAAAATACCTTGCTGCTTTTTATTCTTATTTATTTTCTTTGGCGTTTGATCTATCAATCTACTACAATTTTATCTCACGCCCGTTTGCCTATCTTGAGGCGCCGCTACCCGAAAGGGATTGACAACCCCTTTTACACGTCGGGTTGCGAGTAGTTGTTATTTGTGTGCAGGTGTTGTTTACATTGTGTTGCTTGGTTCTCCTACTGGATCGATAACCTTGGTTTCATATCTGAGGGAAATACCTACCGCCGTTGTGCTGCATCATCCTTTCCTCTTTGAGGAAATACCGATGTAGCTTCAAGCGACATCAAAAGGAAGTTCTGGCGCCGTTGCCGGGGAGGATCATCAACATCTACCAGGTTCCTAATCATGAATCTCATATCCTCGCAATTTACATTATTTGCCATTTTCCTCTCGTTTTCCTGTCCCCCACTTCACAAAAAATTGCTTTTTTATTCGCCCTCTTTTTCATTCGCCATTTTCTCGTTGGATCTTTTGTTTGCTTGTGTTGCCATGTGTCTTCTATTTGCTTGCATCTTTGCTTGTTAAAAATTTATTGATATGGATCCTCATCCACTTGCTAATATTTTTAAGAGATCCAATTGTGATGAACCAATTGCTAGTGAGTTGAGTGCACTAGATTATCTTTATGAAGTTTTGCTTGAGATTCACGAATCTGAAAATTGTGATGAAGAAATTTATGAAGTGATTCATGATAGCTCCTTGAATGAAAAGAATGATTGCAATGATTTTACTATAAATTCTATTAATGTCAATTATGCTAATGATATGCAAAACACCAAGCTTGGGGATGCTAATTTTTCTATGAACACTATTTGTTGCAATGATCATGATTGGGGTGATTCTTCTTATGATCTTGAAAATTTATTTAAGCCTCATGATGATTATGTTATTTTCAATAATTTTGAAAGTGGGTTTGGAAGAGTGTCAACTTTAGGTAAAAATAATCCCACATATTTAGAGAGTGTTCAATCTTATGAAATTTTTTATGGAAGTGGGTTTGGAGAGGTCATGACTTTAGTTGATGTTAATCCCACTATATTGGAAAATCATAAACTTTTATGCATGTGGATCGTCAAGAGAAAATTTTATATTGTAGCTATATTATTGAATTTGATTATGATCCTACATATAATTATTATGAGAGAGGAAAATATGGTTGTAGAAATTTTCACGTAATTAAATTTCCTCTCGTTTGAGATTGTCAATGTTTTATTCCTCTCCTTTGCGTATGCTAGATATTTCTTGTCTTGACAATTTGTTTTCCTATAAAATTCCTATGAATAGGAAGTATGTTAGACTTAAGTGTGTTTGTCACATGCTTCAGGATGCTCTCTTTGTGTTTCAATTCGTTGAAATCTTATGCCTAGCTAGGGGCGTCAAACGTTAGCGCTTGTTGGGAGGCAACCCAATGAATAAAATTTATTTTTGGTTTTTTCTATTCTTGAGTGTTAGCACAATTATGCTACTGTTATGATTGTGTTTTTTGTGTTTTAATTAGTGTTTGTGCCAAGTAAAGCCTTTAGGATCTTCTTGGGTGATAGTTGTTTGATCTTGCTGAAAACAGAAACTTTTGCGCTCACCAAAACTGTAACATCCCAAATTTTCAATTTGGAATGTTATACATAGGTCATCTTTGCATATCATATTTTATTGCATTTTGGCTTGATCCTCGAAATCCTAAGCAACTCAAGGACCCTCGGAGAGAGTTGGGGATTTCTCTGTTTTCATATTTGAGTTTTATCAAATACCGAAACAAGGATTTTTGGTTTTAATTATTTTTCTCTCCAAAAATATTTCATATTAAAATATATAAGAGGAGATAATATGACTTCTCCAAAATAAATGAAATATTGGAGGAAAAATATTAAAATCAAATATTGGTTTTTATTCGGAGTTTATTGCTATTTTATTTGAATTAGAAAAATTGCATGTTTCCAAAGTTACATTTTAGGGCCAAGAAAATGTTCATCCTATTATAAATATTTTATTTAGACGGTGAAAATTCGTTTTGGCATTTTTAGTTTTTTATTTTATTTTCTAGGATTTTTTTCCGGCGAAATTATTAAAAAAATGCGCAAAGCCCAACAGGGCCGAAGCCCAGCTGAGCCGGCCCCGCTCCCCGCGCCACCGTCTCCGAGCTGGAGACCACGCGCGCCACCACCGCCGCCCGACTCGGAGTCCGGCCGGGACTCCCCTCCCACGCCTTGCCCCCTCCTCCAAGTCGCCCTCCCTCC
>NC_041390.1:159322250-159391887 GCF_002162155.2 Triticum dicoccoides | reverse complement strand
GCCGCCTCGCTGCCACACCAACGCCGCTGCCGCTTGCCTGCCCCGCCGCTCGCCGGAGCCGCCCGCCGCGCCGGACCTCGCCGGGGGTATAGTGTCATTCGGTTTTTTATAAAAACATGTTCGTTTTTTTAGAAACCCTAGATTTTTTAGATAGGTCGGTTCGCCGGTTTTTCTCGGTTTAGTTACTTTGCGGACGTTTGTCTGTATGTTCGTTTTAACGAACGGAGTTCACTCGTTAGCTGCAGACGATGAACGCTCGTTAGTTAGCCTGTTCGTCAGTTTTCTTTTTCTCTAATTTTCCGCTATTATTTTCAATCGCAATTTCTGATCCGATTTTCGTTTTAGTTTATCTTTTCACTCGTTTGTCGAATCAGGCGATTCAAGCGCCTAGATCTTCGTCTCGAAACCCTCTTTCCGTTTAACCAACTTGAACAAGTTTTTGCTACTGTAAAATTTGACTTTAGTCCAGATTAGCAGACGGATCTTGTTTCTTTAACAGTTTGAGTTTCGTTGCTCCGTTTGATTTGATTCTTTTCGCAAACCGGAGTTCTTAAGTTGAAATTTCTGGTTAGATCTTCTTATTTGAGATTTACCCATGTCTCTTTGCTTGATTTCTTATGTATGTTCTTTTTTGTTTGTGATAGAACTCCCGGAGTGCGAAGCGTGCTACTACGAATCCCTAGGTTTTGCGGATCATCAGCAAGGAAACAACACTTTGATCATACCCCTTTATCACCCAGTTTCTATGCATTAGTTCCAATCCTTAAACATTGCATGATTAGGATGTGATTAACATGTGGGTTTGGAAGTAGTCGATGAGGTAGAACCTATTGCCCTATTATATTCAAAACCTTGGGAGTTACTTCTACGAATTGCTTATATTGCTACGCTATGCTTGTAGATGTGGTTTGGGTGAGTGAAATCCATGACAGATGTGAGATTGTTAATTAATGGTTCAACTTAAGGTGGCAACTTGAATACACATCTGGGTGGATTGTTTGTTGGGCACCTAGAGAATCCAGTGTTGTCCTAGGATATCCCGGAGTACCAGTGTGATAATCCTATGGTCCGCCACCCAGGCTCAAAGGGAACTGAGATATTTTCATGCTAGAAACTTCCTTGTGCAGCCACAAGCTATTATGGGCTCTAGCATAGTTGAGTAAGTTGCGTGAAGCTCCCAAAGATGTGGATTAGCAGGTAGAGGGATGTAGGTTGGTATGGTCTGCCCGGAGTAAGGGGTTAATGCTTGTGAAAGACTGTGTCTCGGTCATCCATTTCTCAAACACCATGTAGTGTGAGAAATCCAACGGAGGAGATCGGGTCTTGTGGGGAAAAGTGAGCAAACCTCTGCAGAGTGTATAAACTAATCATGGTTAGCCGTGTCCCCGGTTATGGACATCTTGAGTATCTAGTACTTGGAGTATCATAAGTATCTCATCACTCTAAAATGATATTGCTGGGTTGTTAATTACTTTAATTGGGATTGAGTTGGAGGAACCTTCTCAATGATGTTTCAACTACCATGATATTTAAATAAAATATGTTCCTTTGTTGTAGGGAAAAATTGGCTTTTCGCGAAAATTGTAACCATAGAGTTTTCCACCAGCCAAATATGCATGTAGTATTAGTATTATTCTGTTCTTGCTCTACCGTGTTACTTTGCCAGCATATTCCATGTGCTGACCCGTTTTAGGGCTGCAACGTATTATGTTGCAAACTTTTCAGACGACGAGTAAGGTTCGTTAGGTAGTTGCCGTGCAGCTCAGCTATGCCGTTGGAGTTGATGGACTCAGTTTTATCTTCCAAGCCTTCCGCTGTTATCGTATTAGATGGCCTTAAGCCATATTTTTTGTAATAAGTTCTCTTTTGAGGCATTCGATGTAATAAGTGTGTGATTGCTACTATGTTATAAATCCTCGAGTACTGTGTGTGTCAGCATTACCGATCCAGGGATGACACTGAAGCACAGAGACTTGACCATTTGAGGTCGGGTCGCTACAAGATGGTATCAGAGCACACGCTGAGTGTAGGACACGACCACTAAGCTAAAGCCTAGATCACTATTCTCTTCTCATTTCTGACTCCTCTCCATTTTCTACTCTTTAGATGGCGGACGCAAGGAACAAGTTTGCACAACCGGATGAAGAAGCACCTTTTGGACGACACTTGAAGGAAGTCACTAGGTACCTAAACATTGGAATACCAAGTTTCACCGGGACTTACAACGCCACTTTACCAGAAGAGGAGCGATGGATGGTTCAAGTTCAAGTTCCAGGAAGGACATTCACGCCAGTCGCTAAGCCCATAGAGTTTTCCTTCGATGCACCAACCTGGAGTCTAGGAAAGAGTATGGCAGCTCGCATTACCATGGGACGCATTGGAGAAGTTTATCATAAGGAGCTTAAGGATACTATCTATCAGATTTGTGGGTGCTGAGATGAGCAATGGGAGATGATCAGCACCAGGAAGGATAGATCAATTGCAGCTTTCATCCAGGAGTTAAACCAACACATTCGTCGCCAGGAGAACCAGATGTGCATAGGAATGATAGATCTGACGAAGGAAATGACTAGGATCACGGAACTGGAGGAAGAACTTAAGCCTACTCATGAAGATTATGAGGAGGAAATTGTCGTACTAGTGGAGAGGAATGACAATCTGGAAAGGAAGCTAGGAGTATTCCTGGGAGACCCCGCACCAGGAGGAGAAGACGAAGAACCCAAAGAGATTCGCCCCGAGGACTACATCATCATCGACGACACCGATTCGGACCCTGACAATAGTGATGATGATTATGAAGATGAAGCTGGAGCAGACATCATGGAGTCTTCAACCGAAGAATATTTTTAGTAGACCACCACATCAGTAGTAGTATTCCACCATGTAAATAGTATATCCCGAGCACTTTTGTAATGATAGTTAGATCGATTGTATGCCCTTGCTTGATTGATTGAGTGAAATGTTTGTGTTTGTCTCATGTGCATATGGGTAGTGTTTTCTCATTAGACCTCATTCTATTCTAATCTCTCCCCTCTAAACCCATCATATGCCTCCGAGATGTGACCCTGGATTTACTTTCCCATCGGAGCTCACTCAGTTGATCCAGCAGCAGAATACCCTGATGCAGTTGTTAGTTCAGAACCAAGGCAACAACAATAACAACAACAATAATCCCCGCCGCCACCACCAGTTGACAACTTAGCCCGTTTTCTGAGGTTGCAGCCGCCGGTGTTTTCCAGTAGCACCGAGCCCATAGTAGCTAATGATTGGCTTCGCGGGATTGGAAGGGAGTTAACCACTGCAGGATGTACAAATGTTGAGAAGGTGCGTTTTGCCGCACATCAGTTGGATGGACCAGTAGCCTCATGGTGGGAGAATTACACTGTCACCTACCCTATAGCCACTGTTACATGGGATCAGTTTTAGCAAGCTTTCCGTACAGCCCATGTCTCAACTGGAGCTATGAGTATGAAGAAGCATGAATTTCGCAACTTACACCAGGGGAACCGTACTGTGGCTCGGTACACGGATGAGTTTAGCAAGTTATCTCGTTATGCCCCTGATGATGTGGCCACAGATGCCGCAAAGCAGGAGAAGTTTATGGAAGGGCTGAATGATGAGATGAGCATGCAGTTAATGGTGGCAACATTCAACAACTACCAGGAGTTGGTAGATAAGGCTCTTATGATTGAAGGGAAGCAGCAGTAGATTGAGAGCCGTAAGAGGAAGTATGGACAAGGAAGGTATAATTTAGGAGCTCAGCAGAAGCCTCGTCTAACCCCGAACTCATGAGGACTTGTTCATAACCATGGAGGACACGCCCATAATGGAGGAAGTAACCATAATCATACTGGCCCAAGGAATGGGAATGGGAATGGAGCAAGCAACAATCAGAACCGCCCCAATCCGGCCACACCCACAAAGAGAGACCTAAGCCACGTTACTTGTTTCAAGTGCGGGAAGACTGGACACTATGCCACGGAGTGCCCTGAAGCGAAGAATGGAAACAGCAATGGGAGCGCTGGAAAGAAGCCCAATCCATTCAACAAAGGACAAGTGAACCACGTCAACGTGGAGGAGGTTGAAGAGCAGCCAAACGCGGTTATTGGTAAGTTTTTGGTTAAGTCTTTTACCGCTCTTGTTACTTTTGATATTGGTGCATCGCATTCATACATATCAAGGGAATTCGTGGATAAGTTTAAACTGCCAACCCAAACCCTTAGGACCCATCTGTTAGTGAGTTCACCGAGAGCAGAGTATATGGCTAGTCGATGGTGCGACCAGATACCCTTAACCATTGGTAGCCATGTTTTTTCGTCCGAACTAATAATCTTGGAGTCACAAGGATTGGATGTGATATTAGGGATGGACTGGATGTCAAAGTATGAAGGAAGCATTGACTGTGTTAGTAAGTCAAATTGTCTCACCACCCCAGAGGGAAGAAGGATCAAGTATCTATCTAGGCATGCGCCAAGAAGTAGCCAAGTAAATACCCTCACGGGAGTTGTTCAGGAGGAAGTGCCTATAGTAAAGGATTACCCGGATGTTTTTCCAGAGGAGTTACCAGGCATGCCACCGGATCGAGACATCGAGTTTTTGATAGAGTTATTGCCAGGCATCGGGCCTATATCAAAGAGACCATACCGGATGCCCGCAAATGATCTGGAGGAGATTAAGAAACCGATCAAGGAGTTATTGGAGAAGGGTTACATTCGACGGAGCTCATCACCATGGGGAGCCCCAGTGCTTTTGGTCGATAAGAAAGATAAGTCTCTAAGAATGGTTGTTGATTATCGTGCGTTAAATGAGGTGACGATCAAGAACAAATACCCATTGCCGATGATCAATGATTTATTCAACCAGTTGCAAGGAGCTAAGGTGTTTTCAAAGATCGATCTGCGATCTGGATATCACCAGCTAAAGATACGAGAGAAGGACATACCAAAGACAGCATTCACCACATGGTACGGGTTGTACGAATATACGGTCATGTCGTTTGGACTGACTAACGCCCTGCCTACTTCATGAGCATGATGAACAAAGTGTACATGGAATATTTGGATAAGTTCGTTGTGGTGTTCATTGATGATATAATGGTATACTCGAAGAACAAGGAGGAGCACGAAGAGCATTTGCGTTTAGTTCTAGAGAAACTCAGGGAACATCAGTTGTATGCCAAGTTCAGCAAATGCGAGTTTTGACTGAAGGAAGTTGGATTCCTTGGACATGTTATATTAGGAGAAGGTGTAGCAGTAGATCCTACCAAGGTTCAGTCAGTCACTGAATGGTTGGCACCCACTTCAGTTAGCGAGATCCGCAGTTTTGTTGGACTCGCAGGATACTATCGGAGATTCATTGAGAATTTTTCCAAAATTGCGAAGCCAATGACGGAGTTATTGAAGAAGGATACCAAATTTAAATGGACAAAAGAATGCGAAGCAAGTTTTCAGGAGTTAAAGAAACGTTTGACTACAGCCCCAGTGTTGATTCTGCCGGATATACGCAAGGAGTTTCAAGTGTATTGCGATGCCTCTCGCCTAGGACTTGGAAGTGTGCTTATGCAGGACGGAAGAGTTGTTTTGTATGCCTCGCGACAACTGAAACCTCACGAGCTAAATTATGCCACGCATGATTTGGAGTTAGCAGCCATAGTGCATGGTTGAAGACCTGGAGACATTACCTTATAGGAAATCATTGTGATGTGTACACAGATCATAAGAGTTTGAAGTACATTTTCACACAAAATGAGTTCAACCTTAGGCAGAGGAGATGGTTGGAGCTTATAAAGGATTATGAAATGAAGCTTCACTATCATCCAGGCAAGGCCAATGTCGTAGCAGATGCCTTGAGCCAGAAGAGTTATGCTAATACCCTAGTGAGCACGGGATTGCCGAAGGAGTTAGCAGAGGATCTCAGGGAACTTCGATTGGAGATTGTTCCTAGAGGTTTTGTTGCAACAATGGATGTTCAGTCTACATTGTTATGAAAGATTCAAGAAGCTTAGAAGGATGACAAAGAGGTTGCCGAGATAAAAGAGAGAATGAGCGAAGGAAAGGCCAAAGTTTTTCGTGAAGATGAGCACGACACCTTATGGTTCGAGGACTGTGTTTATGTGCCCAATAACACAGAGATCAGGAAGTTAATACTTCAGGAGGCTCATGACTCACCATACTCGATACACCCCAGAAACACCAAGATGTATTTGGATTTGAAGAAACGTTTCTGGTGGACTGGTATGAAGAAGGACATTGCCGAGTATGTAGCCGTATGTGATGTATGTCAGAGAGTGAAGGCTAAGCATCAAAAGCCAGCAGGATTGTTATAGCCTATGCCGATACCCGAATGGAAGTGGCATAAACTTGGCATGGATTTTATCACCGGATTACCCAGAACCAAATCAGGATATGATTCTATATGGGTAGTAGTTGATCGCTTGACCAAATTAGCTCACTTTATCCCAGTGAAAACCACCTATACAAGTGCAAAGTTGGCCAAGATATATATGACCAGGATCGTATGTCTGCATGGAGTTCCGAGGACCATCGTATCAGATAGAGGGCCACAGTTTACTTCAAAGTTTTGGCATCAGCTGCACTAACTTTGGGGACAAGGTTGGAGTTCATTACAGAATTCCACCCTCAGACCGATGGACAGACCGAGAGAGTCAACCAGATTCTAGAGGATATGTTAAGAGCCTGTGCGCTAGATTATGGATCTAGTTGGGATGACAATTTGCGCTACGAGGAGTTCTCATACAACAATAGCTACCAAGCCAGTTTGAAGATGGCACCGTTCGAAGCCCTGTATGGGCGAAGATGCAGAACACTGTTGATGTGGGATGAAGTTGGAGATCGATAGTTGTTTGGACCAGATTTGATCAAAGAGTCTGAAGAGAAGGTTAAGTTGATCCGAGATAGACTGAAGATAGCTCAGTCCAGGCAGAAGAGTTATGCAGATTCGAAACGCAAGGAAATAACCTATGAAATTGGAGACAGAGCATATCTGCAAGTATCACCCCTGCGAGGAGTGAAACGTTTTGGAGTTAAGGGAAAGTTAGCCCCGAGATTTGTAGGACCGTATCGGATTTTGGAACGTATGGGAGAAGTTGCCTACAAGTTGGAGTTACCTGAAGGACTGTCAGGAGTTCATAATGTATTTCATGTTTCACAGCTGAAGAACTGTCATGCTGAGATGGTTGACATACCGTTAAGAGATACAGTACCCTTGGAGGCGATTCAGTTGGACAGTGATTTGACCTATGAGGAAAAGCCAGTCAGGATTCTCGAATTTGCCAACCGAGTCACCCGCAGCAAGGTTATTATGTTTTGCAAAGTTCAGTGGAGCCACCATACCGAGGATGAAGCCACCTGGGAACGAGAAGACGATCTTCGCAAAGACCATCCACACATATTCTCTAGCCAACCCGAATCTCGAGGGCGAGATTCATCTTAAATTTGGAATTTTCAATTTGGAATTTTATACATAGGTCATCCTTGCATATCATATTTTATTGCATTTTCGCTTGATCCTCGAAATCCTAAGCAACTCAAGGAACCTCGGAGAGAGTTGGGGATTTCTCTGTTTTCATATTTGAGTTTTATCAAATGTCGAAACGAGGATTTTTGGTTTTAATTATTTTTCTCTCCAAAAAATATTTCATATTAAAATATATGAGAGAAGATAACATGACTTCTCCAAAATAAATGAAATATTGGAGGAAAAATATTAAAATCAAATATTGGTTTTTATCCGGAGTTTATTGCTATTTTAATTGAATTAGAAAAATTGCATGTTTTTAGGGCCAAGAAAATGTTCATCCTGTTCTAAATATTTTATTTAGACGGTGAAAATTTGTTTTGGCATTTTTAGATTTTTATTTTATTTTCTAGGATTTTTTCTGGCAAAATTATTAAAAAAACGCGCAGAGCCCGACTGGGCCGAAGCCCAGCCGAGCCGGCCCGCTCCCCGCGCCGCCATCTCCAAGCTGGAGACCGCGCACGCCATCGCCGCCGCCCGACCCAGAGTCCGGCCGGGACTCCCGTCCCGCGCCTTGCCCCCTCCTCCAAGCCCCCCCCCTCTCTTATAAGCCGCCGCACCCCCCCCTTGGAGCCCGAGCCGCCCCGCCGCCGCTAGCCACCAGCCCCGCCATCGCGCCGCGCCACCACCGCCCCGCTGCCGCTTGCCTGCCCCGCCGCTCGCCGGAGCCGCCCGCCGCGCCGGACCTCGCCGGAGGTATAGCGCCGTTCGGTTTTTTATAAAAACTGGTTCAGTTTTTTTAGAAACCCTAGTTTTTTTAGATAGGTCGGTTCGCCAGTTTTTCTCGGTTTAGTTACTTTGCGGACGTTCGTCCGTACATTTGTTTTAACGAACGGAGTTCACTCGTTAGCTGCAGATGATGAACGCTCGTTCGTTAGCCTGTTCGTCAGTTTTCTTTTTCTCGGATTTTCCGCGATTATTTTCAATCACGATTTCTGATCCGATTTTTGTTTTAGTTTATCTTTTCACTCGTTTGTCGGAATCAGGCGATTCAAGCGCCTAGATCTTCGTATTGAAACCCTCTTTCCATTTAACCAACTTGAACAAGTTTTTTCTACTATAAAATTTGACTTTAGTCCAGATTAGCAGATGGATCTTGTTTCTTTCACAGTTTGAGTTTCGTTGCTCCATTTGATTTGATTCTTTTCGCAAACCGGAGTTCTTAAGTTGAACTTTCTGGTTAGATCTTCTTATTTGAGATTTACCTGTGTTTCTTTACTTGATTTCTTATGTATGTTATTGTTTGTTTGCGATAGAACACCCGGAGTGCGAAGTGTGCTACTACGAATCCCTAGGTTTTGCGGATCATCAGCAAGGCAAGTAACACTTTGATCATACCGCTTTATCACCCAGTTTTTATGCATTAGTTCCAATCCTCAAACATTGCATGATTAGGATGTGATTAACATGTGGGTTGGGAAGTAGTCGATGAGGTAGAACCTATTGCCTTGTTATATTCAAAACCTTGGGAGTTACTTCTACGAATTGCTTATATTGCTACGCTATGCTCGTAGACGTGGTTTCAGTGAGTGAAATCCATGACAGATGTGAGATTGTTAATTAATGGTTCAACTTAAGGTGGCAACTTGAATACACATCTGGGTGGATTGTTTGTTGGGCACCTAGAGAATCCAGTGTTGTCCTAGGATATCCCTGAGTACCCGTGTGATAATCATATGGTCCGCCACCCAGGCTTAAAGGGAACTGAGATATTTTCATGCTAGAAACTTCCGTGTGTAGCCACAAGCTATTATGGGCTCTAGCATAGTTGAGTAAGTTGTGTGAAGCTCCCGAAGAGGTGGATCAGTAGGTAGAGGGATGTAGGTTGGTATGGTCTGCCCGGAGTAAGGGGTTAATGCTTCTGAAAGACTGTGTATCGGTCATCCGTTTCTCAAACACCATGTAGTGTGAGAAATCGAACGGAGGAGATCGGGTCTTGTGGGGAAAAGTGTGCAAACCTCTGCAGAGTGTATAAACTAATCATGGTTAGCCGTGTCCCCGGTTATGGACATCTTGAGTATCTAGTACTTGGAGTATCATAAGTATCTCATCACTCTAAAATAATATTGCTGGGTTGTTAATTACTTTAATTGGGATTGAGTTGGAGGAACCTTCTCAATGATGTTTTAACTACCATGTTAGTTAAATAAAATCTATTCCTTTGTTGTAGGAAAAAATTGGTTTTTCGCAAAAACTGTAACCATAGAGCTTTCCACCAGCCAAATATGCATGTAGTATTAGTATTATTCTGTTCTTGCTCTATTGTGTTACTTTGCCAGCATATTCCATGTGCTGACCCGTTTTCGGGCTACAACGTATTATGTTGCAGACTTTTCAGACGAGAATTAAGGTTCGTTAGGTCGTTGCCGTGCAGCTCAGCTATGTCGTTGGAGTTGATGGACTCACTTTATCTTCCAAGCCTTCCGTTGTTATCGTATTAGATGGCCTTAAGCCATATTTTTTGTAATAAGTTCTCTTTTGAGACATTCGATGTAATATATGTGTGATTGATACTCTGTTATAAATCCTCAAGTACTGTGTGTGTCAGCATTACCGATCCAGGGATGACACTGAAGCACAGAGACTTGACCGTTTGAGGTCGGGTCGCTACAAAAAGAATTCTCATTTCTAACTAGAGAGTGATAAAATACCAATTATTTTTGCATAAGATTCATATACAAATTTCCTAGGTCTTCCTAATTTTTCAGAGTTTTTGGAGTTACAGAAGTATCCGAAATATCCATATTTCTACAGACTGTTCTGTTTTTGACGGATTATGTTTTCTTTGCGTTGTGTGCTTGTTTTGATGATTCTACGGTTTTCTTTGATGAGTTTTTGCCATAGAAAAGTTGGAATACAGTAGATATAATGCAAGTAAAATATGAATTGGTTTTCTAGAGAACTTATAGTATTGATTTGCCTTCTTATACTAACGGATCTCACGAAGGTTTTGTTGAGTTTTGTGTGATTGAAGTTTTCAAGTTTTGGGTTATCTTACGAGGGATGAAGGAATAAGGAGTAAGAAGAGCCTAAGCTTGGGGATGCCCCGACATCCCAAGCTGTTATCCAAAAGAGAGCAAGCAACTAAGCTTGGGGATGCCCCCGAGTGGCATCCCCTCTTTCTTCTAACGACCATCGGTATTTTACTCGAAGCTATATTTTTATTCATCACATACTATGTGTTTTGCTTGGAGCGTCTTGTATGATATGAGTCTTTGCTTGTTTTATTTTGTGTTTTAAGTCTTGATTCCTTGATGGACACACCTATTTGAGAGAGCCAAAATTATGCCATGACTTGTTAGAATTGCTCTCTATGCTTCACTTAAATTTTTATGAGCTATGGACTTGCTCTGGTGCTTCACTTATATCTTTTAGAGCACGGTGTGCCTTAGTATTTTTGAAGAAATTCTCCCTTGCTTCACTTAAATTAATTTGAGAGAAAGAAATATTATGCTCATGATCTTCACTTATATTTGTTTGAGCTTATCAAAAGCAACACATGAAAATTAGTCCCAAAGTGATAGATATCCAAGAAGCATATAATAAAAACTTTCATTAAGATCATTGGACGAAATAAACTTGATTCTTAGTAATAGTTTTGAGATACGATGATGTGATATGTGAGTCATGTTGATGAGTAATTATTCTTTAGTAAGAACATTGGTGTTAAGGTTTGTGATTCCCTATGCAAGCACGAAAGTCTATAATTATGCAATGAAATTATATCCTACTTGTGGTGCATTATTCGGTGTCAATTACTCTTAATGCTCACTTATGAGATTATTTGTTTCTTGGTTGGTCGCTTCTCAACCTTTTGCTAGCCTTCATTCTGCACTAAGTATGATCACTATAGTGCATCCAAAAACCTTTAAACCAGTTTTGCCACATGACTCCACTATATCTACCTATATGTGCTATTCTCTTGCCGTTCTAAGCAAATTTGTGTGTGCCATCTCTAATTTTCAAAATAAACTTCTCTTTTGTGTGTTCGTACCGCTCGCGGAGCGGTGAGAGGTGGCTAATATTTTCCATGCTAGATGTGTTATTCTCACGATAAGTGTTTATTCACTTGTCATTGCACGAGAGTAAGGTAAACGTATTAGGGATGCCCAGTCCCAAAATGAAAAATGAATTTACTTTATGTTGTCAAATAATAAATTCCTTCAAAAGTGTTGGTATGGAAGGCACCCGTGGATACGGTTAGCCATGGAAAATGAATTTTTTGTTTGGGAACCGCCTATGATATATATAGCATGGAAAGTGTTGGGAACTCTAAGTCGTTTTCGTTGGTGGGAAGGACACACCTCCCAAAATGTTTTTATCTCTAAGTTTTTCGCTTTGAGCTCTGGCACCTCTACAAATCCCTACTTCCCTCTGTGAAGGGCCTTTCTTTTACTTTATGCAATTTTTATTTTTTGAATTTGAGTCTCCATCTTCTCTTATAAATGCACCAACTAGGAGGCACTATGATCTTACTTGAGCATTGGGTGTAGTTAATATGCGGGTGTGTTTCATGAATGGATCAACGATTGAGCATGATGGGCTAGGGATAGCTTATTTTAGCATTGATATTTTGAAAGACATGGTTGCTTGTTGATATGCTTGAGTATTTAAGTTATCATGTCAAAACTAGACTATTGCTTTGAAAAAAGTAAATGTCCAAATGTCCATGCTATAAAGAAAAGAATACGATATGACATGTTAGGCAGCATTCCACATCAAAAATTCTGTTTTTATCACTTACATACTCGAGGACGAGCAGGAGTCAAGCTTGGGGATGCGGATACGTCTCCAACGTATCTATAATTTTTTATTGTTCCATGTTATTATATTATCAATCTTGGATGTTTTCTAATCATTTTATAGTCATTTTATATCATTTTTTGGTACTAACCTATTGACATAGTGCCAAGTGCCAGTTGCTGTTTTTTGCATGTTTTTTACATCGCAGGAAATCAATACCAAACGGAGTCCAAATGTAACGAAACTTTACGGAGATTTTTTTGGACCAGAAGACACCCAATGGGCCAAGGCAGCGCCTGGGGGATACTCCAAGGGGAGCACAACCCACCAGGGCGCAGTGGGAGGCCCAGGTGCACCCTGGTGGGTTGTGCCCACCTCGGGTGCCCCCGGGACCATCTATTTGCTCTATAAATACCCCAATATTCCATAAACCCAAAGGGAGTCGACGAAAACCAATTCCAGCCGCCGCAGAGTCCAGAACCACCAAATCCAATCTAGACACCATCACGGAGGGGTTCACCACTTCCATTGGTGCCTCTCCGATGATGCGTGATTAGTTCTTTCTAGACCTTCGGGTTTGTAGTTAGTAGCTAGATGGCGTCATCTCTCTTGTTTGATTCTCAATACAATGGTCTCTTGGAGATCCATACAATGTAACTCTTTTTGCGGTGTGTTTGTTGGGATCGGATGAACTTTGAGTTTATGATCAGATCTATCTCTTTTTATCAATGAAAGTTATTTGAGTTTCTTTGATCTCTTATATGCATGGTTGCTTATAGCCTCGTATTTCTTCTCCAATATTTGGGTTTTGTTTGGCCAACTTAATATATTTATCTTGCAATGGGAAGAGGTGCTTTGTAGTGGGTTGGATCTTACGGTGCTTGATCCCAGTGACAGAAGGGGAACTGACATGTATGTATCGTTGCTACTAAGGATAAAATGATGGGGTCTATCTCTACATAGATAGATCTTGTCTACATCATGTCATCGTTCTTATTGCATTACTCCATTTCTCCATGAACTTAATACACTAGATGCATGCTGGATAACGGTCGATGTGTGGAGTAATAGTAGTAGATGCAGGCCGGAGTCGGTCTACTAATCTTGGACGTGATGCCTATATAATGATCATTGCCCAGATATCTTCATGATTATTTTAAGTTCTATCAATTGCTCAACAGTAATTTGTTTACCCACCATTTGCTATTTTTCTTAAGAGAAGCCACTAGTGAAACCTACGGCCCCCGGGTCTCTTTCTCATATTATTTGCCTTTGCGATCTACTTTTCCTTTGCTGTTATTTTCAGATCTATTATACCAAAAATACAAAAATACCTTGCTTCTTTTTATTCTTATTTATTTCATTTGGCGTTCGATCTACCAATCTACTACAATTTTATTTCACGTCTGTTTGCCTATCTTGAGGCGCCGCTACCCGAAAGGGATTGACAACCCCTTTTACACGTCGGGTTGCGAGTAGTTGTTATTTGTGTGTAGGTGTTGTTTATGTTGTGTTGCTTGCTTCTCCTACTGCTTCAATAACCTTGGTTTCATATCTGAGGGAAATACCTACCGCCGCTGTGCTGCATCATCCCATCTTCTTTGGGGAAATACCGACGTAGCTTCAAGCGACATCACATATCTAGATAGAATTGCAAGTCTGAGAGTTTTACTTTCAGCAAGAACCCAACTCATTTGTAGATACTGCTCAGGGGTCCAGTAGGTTCCATCAACATTGAGTTTTATTTTGAAGCCCAATCCTTCCTTTCAGGGGGTTTTGTGGAGTATAGACTTACTGAGCACATCACACAGAGTTTGATGCCCTTTGTGGCTCTTTAGCATTTCTGTCTCAAGCAAGTTCTTTAATCTGCAATTTTCATCCGAGAGAGCAACAATTTCCTCAGAAGAGGGGTTAGAAATATCATTCGTAGTTGTTGCAATATTCTCGATGATAGCATTAGAATCGGCATTGCAATGTTCTAGGCATTTTAAGCAAGGAGGCACAAAATCATCAGGAAGCTGTTTAGATTGCTCGGCGAAGAGAGGAGCTTTGTCTTTCACTAGCATGTTATGAGACTCTTTGAGTGACTCGAGTTCTTGATTCCTGTTAAGGAGTTCATCTTGTAAACCCACGTAGTCGACTGCAAGGGAATCATATCATTTGGAAAGATCATCAATAGTTGAAGAAAAAACATCATGCTCTTTGATCAACTTTTGATTCTTCTCCATCTCTTTGACCAGTAATCCTTCAATTTTCCTAAGATTGTTCTCAAGCTCATCTTGTTGAGATTTCGCAATTTTAACCAGTTTGACATAAGCAACGTATTCGGGAGAATATTTAGTCATAGACTTTCAGTGTTTTGCTGATACCTGATCCTGTGAGGTTTTTGCCATGAAACAAAATGCAATGGGTTCATCATCACTTGAAGCATTTTCATCAATGTCTGATTCGAATGATTCCTCGGGTGATTCATAAGCAACGAATGCATTGCTTCTTCCTATCCTTCTAGGAAGTTCTTCATCTTCTGATTCTGATTTGGATGTCTCATCTTCAGATTCCAAGTTCATATCAGCACACGCTCTGTTCAGTTGTGATATTCTATTCATATTGGATTTGATGGTTGCTCTGGCTTTCACATCAGTGACTGGTCTTGTCGAAGAGGATGAGGAAGATTCATTTTTCTTCATGAGCTTAGTGTGACGATCCATTCCAGTGAATCTATTTCCATGAAGATACATCCATCTGTTGCTAGGTCTTGTATCCCAGCAAGGACAGTCCGCTATGAGGTAACCGAATTGTTTGCACTTGAAGCACTTCATTTCTTTCCGAGGTAGCTTTCTTGAACGTCCAGGCAAATCAAATTCATCATCATTGGTGAGACACAAATTCTATCTTCTGAGATCACTTAGCCTTTCTGTGAGGATCTCTAGTTCCCTTGTTATAGTGTGTTGATTCTTGACATCTTGTTCTTCATGAGAACTGCCATAGTGTGAAAGAATTTCTCCTTCACTTTCCGAAGAAGATTCTTGATTTGCATTTTCAAGTTCCATATTTTCTTTGTGAATAGACAACTGATGTGGCTAGAACTACGTCGGTATTTCCCCAAAGAGGAAGGGATGATGCAGCACAGCTACGCAGTATTTCCCTCAGTGATGAGACCAAGGTTAATGAACCAGTAGGAGAACCACCCAACACCACATAAACAGCTCCTG
The DNA here is from genome assembly GCF_002162155.2 of Triticum dicoccoides. NCBI lineage: Eukaryota > Viridiplantae > Streptophyta > Magnoliopsida > Poales > Poaceae > Triticum > Triticum dicoccoides. The sequence continues at coordinate 159,376,396 of NC_041390.1, read as the reverse complement.
CACACAAAGAACAAATACTTGCAACCCGACGTAAGAGAGGGGATGTCAATCCCTCATGGGTAAAAATATAGGTAAAATTTTAGTAGATTGGATAAATAGATCTCGCGGGAACGCGATATCAAATAAATGAATAAAAATTGCAGCAAGGTATTTTTGAATTTTTGGATTAATAGATCTAAAAATAAAAGCAAATAAAAATAGATCACAAAGGCAAATATAAAAAAGAAGAGACCTGGGGACCGTATATTTCACTAGTGTCTTCTCTCGAGAAAAATAGCAATGGTGGGTAAACAAATTACTGTTGGGCAATTGATAGAACTTCAAATAATCATGACGATATCTAGGCAATGATCATTTTGTAGGCATCACTTCCAAGATTAGTAGACCGACTCCTGCCTGCATCTATTACTATTACTCCACACATCGACCGCTATCCAGCATGCATCTAGTGTATTAAGTTCATGGAGAAATGGAGTAATGCAATAAGAACGATGACATGATGTAGACAAGATCTATTTATGTAGAAATAGACCCCATCTTTTTATCCTTAATGGCAACGATACATACGTGTCGTTTCCCCTTCTGTCACTGGGATCAAGCACCATAAGATCGAACCCATCACAAAGCACCTCGTCCCATGGCAAGAAAAATCGATCTAGTTAGACTAACTAAACCAAAGATTCGAAGAAGAAATACGAGGCTATAAGTAATCATGCATATAAGAGATCAAAGAACTCAAATAACTTTCATGTATAAAAACATAGATCTGATCATAAACTCAAAGTTCATTAGATCCCAACAAATACACCGCAAAACGAGTTACATCAAATAGATCTCCAAGAGACCATTGTATTGAGAATCAAAAGAAAGAGAGGAAGCCATCAAGCTACTAACTATGGACCCATAGGTCTACAATGAAATAATCACGCATCATCGGAGAGGCACCAATGAGGATGATGAACCCCTCCGTGATGGTGTCTAGATTGGATCTGGTGGTTCTGGAAGTTGCGGCGGCTATAATTGATTTTTGTCGACTCCGCTACGGTTTCTGGAATATTGGGGTATTTAAAAGAGGCGCTGCGGGAGGCCACTGAGGTGGGCACAACCCACCTGGGCACGCCTGGGGGCCCAGGAGCACCCTGGTGGGTTGTGCCCCCCTCGGGGCACCCCCACCCCCAGGTGCTTCTCTAGCCCATCCGGTGTCTTCTAGTAAAAAAATCCACAAAAAGTTTTGCTGCATTTGGACTCCATTTGATATTGATTTCCTGCGAGGTAAAAAACTAGCAGAAAATAGCAACTAGCACTTGGCACTATGTCAATAGGTTAGTCCCAAAAATGATATAAAATGATTGTGAAATGATTGTAAAACATCCAAGAATGATAATATAAAAACATGGAACAATCAAAAATTATAGATATATTGGAGACGTATCAGCATCCCTAAGCTTAATTCATGCTCATCCTGGAGTGGGTAAATGATAAAACATAATTTTTGATGTGGAATGCTGCCTACCATGTTCATCACATATTCTTATTTTATAGCATGGACAATTGGACTTTCATATGGTTCAAAGCAATAGTCTAGTTGTGACATGTGGACTTTAATACTCAAGCATATCAACAAGCAACCATGCCTTTCAAAATATCAACACTAAAGCAAGTTATCCTAGCCCATTATGCTCAATCATTGATCCATTCATGGATCACACTCGCATATTATCTACACTCAATGCTCAAGTACGATCATAGTGCCCCTTAGTTGGTGCTTTATAAGAGAAGATGAAGACTCGGGTAAAAATAAATATTGCATAAAATAAATAGAAAGGCCCTTCGCGGAGGGAAGTAGGGATTTGTAGAGGTGCCAGAGGTCAAAGCGAAAAATATAGAGATAAAACATTTTGGGTGGCATGCTTTTCCTGTCAATGAAAAAGATCGAGTAGTTCCCAATACTTTCCATGCTAGATATATCATGGGCGGTTCCCAAACGGAAAATAAAGTTTATTCCTTTTTCCACCATACTTTCACTTTCCATGGCTAACTGTATCCACGGGTGCCTTCCATACCAACACTTTCCAAGGAATTTATTATTTGACAACATAAAGTAAATTCATTTTTCATTTCGGGACTGGGCATCCCTAATACCTTTGTCGTACTCCCGTGCAATGACAAGTGAATAAACACTCATCTTGAGAATAACACATCTAGCATGGAAATATATCAGCCACCCCCTACCGTTTCATGAGCGGTACAAGCACACAAAAGAGAAATTTATTTTGAAAATTAGAGATTGCACACTCAAATTTGCTTAGAATGACAAAAGAATACCGCATATAGGTAGGTATAGTGGACTCATGTGGCAATAACTGGTTTAATGGATTTTGGATGCACAAGTAGTGATCATACTTAGTGCAAATGAAGGCTAGCAAAATATTAAGAAGCATCCAAGCAAGAAACAAAAAATCTCATAAGCGAGCATTAAGCATAACTAACACTGAATAATGCACCACAAGTAGGATGTAATTTCATTGCATAATTATTGACTTTTGTGCTTGCATAGGGAGTCACAAACCTTAACACCAATATTCTTACTAAAGCAAAATTATTCATCAACATGACTCACATATCACTATCATCATATCTCAAAACTATTACAATGAATCAATTTAATTTTGTCCAATGATCTTCATGAAAGTTTTTATTAAATCCTCCTTGGATATATATCACTTTGGAACTAGTTTCATATGTTTCTTTTAATAAGCTCAAACAAATATAAGTTAAGAACATGAGAATCATATTTATTTATCTCAAATTAATCTAAGTGAAGCATGAGAGAATTTGTTTAGAGATAACAAAGCACATCGTGCTCAAAAAGATATAAGTGAAGCACTAGAGCAAGTCCATAGCTCAAAAAGATTTAAGTGAAGCATAGAGAGCAATTCTAATAAGTCATGGCATAATTTTAGCTCTCTCCAATAGGTGTGTCCAGCAAGGATTCATGACTAAAAATAAAAAGCAAAACAGGCAAAGACTCATATCATACAAGACGCTCCAAGCAAAACTCATGATATGTGACGAATAAAATATAGTTTCAAGTAAAATACCGATAGTTGTTAGAAGAAAGAGGGGATGCCACTCGGGGGCATCCCCAAGCTGAGTTGCTTGATACTTATTGAATATTATCTTGGGGTGCCATGGGAATCCCCAAGCTCAGGCTCTTCTTACTCCTTATTCCTCCATCCATTGTAATATCACCCAAAACTTGAAAATTTCAATCACACAAAACCCAACAAAACCTTTGTGAGATCCATTAGTATAAGAAAGCAAATCACTACTATAAGTACTGTTTCAAACCCAATCATATTTTATTTTTGCATTATATCTACTGTATTCCAAATTTTCTATGGCAAAAAATCTTCAAAGGAAACCATAGAGTCATGAAAACAAGCACACAACGCAAAGAAAACAGAATCTGTCAAAAACAGAATAGTCTGTAGCAATCTCGATATTTAGAATACTTATGTAACTCCAAAAATTCTGAAAAAATAGGACAACATTATCAATTTGTATATTAATCTTCTTCAGAAAGAATCAGTATTTTATCGCGCTTCTGCTAAAAATGAGAATTATTTTCCTGGGCGCAAATTTTTTTGTTTTTCAGCAAGATCAAATTAACTATCACCCAACATGATCCCAATGGCTTTGCTTGACACAAACACTAATTAAAACACAAAAAACACAATCATAACAGTAGCATAATTGTGCAAACACTCAAGAACAGAAATAAAAAGACAAAAATAAATTGTATTCATTGGGTTGCCTCCCAACAAGCGATGCCGTTTTATGCCCCTAGCTAGGCATAATGTGAAGGATCTAAGTGTTGTCATCTTTGCTTCTAGATCCATATGATGCCCTCATGATTGATTCATATGGTGCCTTAATTCTACTTCTGGGGAAGTGTTCCATACCCTTCCTTAGTGGAAATTGAAACTTAATATTACCTTCTTTCATATCAATCACGGCACCAATAGTACGTAAAAACAGTTTACCAAGAATAATTGGATAAGATGGATTGCAATCAATATTAAGAACAATAAAATCTATGGGCACATAATTCCTATTTGCAAGAATAAGAATATCATTAATTCTTCCCATAGGTTTTTTAATAGTAGAATCCGCCAAGTGCAAATGTAGAGAACACTCTTCAATATCGGTAAGGGCGAGCACATCACATAAAGATTTCGGAATTGTAGAAACACTACCACCCAAGTCACATAAAGCAAAACACTCATAATTTTTAATCTTGACTTTGATGGTAGGTTCCCATTCATCATGCAATTTTCTAGGAATTGAAATCTCTAATTCCAACTTTTCTTCCAAAGCTTTCATCATAGCATCAACAATATGTTTAGTAAAAGCTTTATTTTGTTCATAAGCATGGGGTGAATTTATCGTGGATTGCAATGAAGAAATGCAATAAATCAAAGAGAAACTATCATAATTAAAGTCTTTGTAATCCAAAAGAGTGGGCACATCACTAGTTAAAGTTTTGACCTCTTCAAACCCACTTTTATCAATTTTATCAACAAGATTTTCACCCTCCAAATTATCGGGACGCCTTCTAGCTAAAGTTCACTCTTCTTCAATCCCTTTAGTATCAATCTTCATTTTACTAAACAAGGAATCAATAGAGGAAACACCAATCATTTTAAGATCTTCATCACTTTTATCTTCTAACGAGATTGGTTTAGCAGCCATTTGATTTACTGGGGTAGCTTGTGCATTAGATATTTTACCTAGCAAACTTTCAGCAAAAGCATACTTAGATTGGAGATTGCAAACTTCTCTACTAATATCATCAAGTTGCTTAGATATAGCTTCCAGCACAACAGAGTGTTCCTTAAGTTCTTCGGTAAAATATTTATTGTGCTCAAATTGTGTAGTCATATATTCCTTAGTACTTTTCTCCATTTCAAGAAAAATATTGGTATAAGGAACATCATAATATTTTCTTTGAGGCATCATGACTAAGCAAACAAGGGTGCACACAAAAAACAGATCTAACAAGAAAACGGCGAATGAAAAAGAGGGCGAATAAAATGGCAATTTTTGTGAAGTGGGGGAGAGGAAAACGAGAGGCAAATGGCAAATAATGTAAATTGAAATGAGATGAGATTTGTGATTAGGAACCTGGTACATGTTGATGATGTCCCCCCGACAATGGCGCCAGAAATTGGCCAGTTGTTGGGAGACTATCTTGACATGATCCTCCCCGGCAATAGCGCCCTTTTGATGAGGCTTGAACTACGTCAGTATTTCCCCAAACAGGAAGGGATGATGCAACACAGCTACGGCAGGTATTTCCCTCAGTGATGAGACCAAGGTTATCGAACCAGTAGGAGAACCACGCAACACCATGTAAACATCTCATGCACACAAAGAACAAATACTTACAACCCGACGTAAGAGAGGGGTTGTCAATCCCTCACGGGTAAAAAAGATAGTTAAAATTGTAGTAGATTGGATAAATAGATCTCGCGGGAACGCGAGATAAAATAAATGAATAAAAATTGCAGCAAGGTATTTTTGTATTTTTGGATTAATAGATCTGAAAATAAAAGCAAATGGATATAGATCGTGAAGGTAAATATAATAAAGAAGAGAACTAGGGCCGTAGATTTCACTAGTGGCTTCTCTCGAGAAAAATAGCAACGGTGGGTAAACAAATTACTGTTGGGCAATTGATAGAACTTCAAATAATCATGACAATATCCAGGCAATGATCATTATATAGGAATCACGTCCAAGATTAGTAGACCGACTCTTGCCCGCATCTATTACTATTACTCCACACATTGACCGCTATCCAGCATGCACCTAGTGTATTAAGTTGATGGAGAAATGGAGTAATGCAATAAGAATGATGACATGATGTAGACAAGATCTATTTATGTAGAAATAGACCCATTCTTGTTATCCTTAATGGCAACGATACATATGTGTCATTTCCCCTTCTGTCACTGGGATCAAGCACCATAAGATCGAACCCATCACAAAGCACCTCTTCCCATGGCAAGAAAAATTGATCTAGTTGGCCTAACTAAACCAAAGATTCGAAGAAGAAATACAAGGCTATAAGTAATCATGCATATAAGAGATCAAAGAACTCAAATAACTTTCATGGATAAAATAGATCTTATCGTAAACTCAAAGTTCATCGGATTCCAACAAACACACGCAAAAAGAGTTACATCAAATAGATCTCCAAAAGACCATTGTATTGAGAATCAGAAGAGAGAGAGAGAGAGAGAGAAAGAGGAAGCCATCTAGCTACTAACTACGGAACCGTAGGTCTACAATGAACTACTCACGCATCATCGAAGAGGCACCAATGAGGATGATGAACCCCTCCGTGATGGTGTCCAGATTGGATCTGGTGGTTCCGCAAGTTTCGGTAGCTAGAATTAATTTTCGTCGACTCCGCTAGGATTTCTGGAATATTGGGGTATTTATAGAGCAAAGAGGCGGTGCGGGAGGCCACCAAGGTGGGCACAACCCACCTGTGCACGCCTGGGGGCCTAGGCATGCCCTGGTGGGTTGTGCCCCCCTCGGGGCACCCCAGGTGCTTCTCTGGCCCATCTGGTGTCTTTTGGTCCAAAAAAATCCACAAAAAGTTTTGCTGCATTTGGACTCCGATTGATACTGATTTCCTGCGATGTAAAAAACAAGCAGAAAATAGCAACTGACACTTGGCACTATGTCAATAGGTTAGTCCAAAAAAATGATATAAAATGATTGTAAAACATCCAAGAATGATAATATAATAGCATGGAACAATCAAAAATTATAGATATGTTGGAGACGTATCAACAACAGCGTCATGACGTCTACATAATGAAGTTCTTCATAATCTGGTCTTTGCTTGATTTCAGCTATGATTGGATCGAACGTTGTGTCAAGAGCACTTAGTAGCTTGTTGACCACATCTCTATCGGTGATATCAGTTACTCCTTGTTGATGAAGTCTTTCAACAATATTTGTCAACCAATCAACGAGTTCCATAGCTCTTTCTTTACGAAGACTTCTGAACCCAGCAAACATGGCACGGAGCATTTGAGTGTGAGGATCTGTTCTGGTAATGAATTCTTCATGAGCATTTTTTATGGTATCCCAGAGTTTCTTTGCTATGTCAAGCTTTTGGAATCGAATGAAAATGTCTTTCGAGATACTTTCACAAATAATGTCTTTTGCTTGAGCATTCAACCGCAGCATAGCTTTATCATCAAAAGTTGGAGCATCAGGGTGCTGAATGGTGTATCCATTTTCCACAATCTGCCAAAGTTCTAAGTTGATGGCTTGAAGTTTGATTCTGATTCTCTCTCTCCAGTAGATATAGTCATTTCCATCGAAGATAGGAAATCTTTCAGAGTGTGAGGATCTACCTGCATATGACATACTCAAAACTCCAAGGTGGTTAAACCTTTAATAAACAAAGACATGGAGAACCTACTCTGATACCAATTGTTAGGACCGAGAGTATATTGACCAGAGGGGGGTGAATGGGAGATTCAAAAATTCTTTTGAATTTTGAACTTATCCCAAACACAGTAGCATAAATAAGGTTCGGTAGCCAAGAACTCAATCAAGCATGCTATTTAGGAACAAAATTATCAAGGTAGGAAGCAATAATAGATTGAGCATAGGATATCACTTGTTTGATAATAACGACGATAATGCCGCACACTAATAGATATAGTAGCATGAGAGAAAACAAGATGTGAACTGCGAGGAACACACACGACAAACTAAATAGTATAAGTGTGAGGAGAAAATCACATGACTGGGATGACTGTAATGAATGATGAGAATGCAACATGATGAGCCATGAATGATAACTGATGAGAGCGATAGAGATGAATAACAATGAATGATATGCAACAGTCAAAGAATGATCAGATAAACTATCGTCACAGAGCACAAAAGTAAACTGCTGAAAGTAATGAAGTGAAGTAGATTAAACTAGTGGTTCTTGATGGCGACAGAGAGATTTAGTAGACCAGTTCGCCCTTCTACCAAAGGACTGCATCAAGTTGGAGGGGTTTTGATTTAACACAGAAGATAAACTCTCTTCGCCCTATTCTCCTTCAACTAGGAGCTGATCAGACTCCAGTTGATTTCACTCGTGGTAGATACTTGTCTGTGATCTCCAAACCTTCGAGTGACCTTCGCAAACCACAATGACTCTTGGTTGCTGAAGATCTTGCTCGGTGAAGACAACAACTCTTCAACACTCGAGCCGACACCTATTCGTCTAGAGAGTGTGCAGCTCTCAAGAGTAATAGGTACACGAACTCTAACTCAGAACTACTGTGATGCTCAACCACTGCCTAAGTTTTTGGATCTTGATTTTTCTCTCGGTGGATCTTAAACTCAAATCACTCAGAGAGGGGATGCTTAATCAATCTTCAGAGAAATCTTAAGAAGAGTAGCCAAAAGGCAACGTTGGAGTGGGTGGCTATTTATAGTCGCAGCCTTCCCCGAAGGGAAATGACCAAATTGGGCATGTGGAGCAGCCAATGGCCAAACGACGCAAGTCCAATGGTCAGAAACCTAGCACAACGGTAACATTCCTTGCAGAGCAAGTAATGCTAACTCCTCAGTTCGAAAGATATCTCCTACAGCACGAAGAACATCACCTACTGCTGCAGGTAATCATTCGAAACATAAAAGATTTCTATCAGTCTCACATAGGTTTTGGGCTAAGCATCACAGTGGATCTAAGCTTCGAGAACCTATACCCCTTTCATAGTACAGAGGTCCTATGACTCAAATGAATGAAAGAAGAAGAACGAAATGAATACTACGTCTTCACTTTGTCTTCGACTTCTATTTGCTGCAGTCAATTTTCTTCAGACAACAGCTCCGAACCAATTGCTTCGCTTCGGCAATAAATTTTTGAGGGGTTAAATCCTTCACATCAATCTTCTCGTCTACATGTTCTCAACAGATGTAACTCGTTCTTCTCTGCAACGCAGATATTCTTCGGTAAAGTTCCTCGAACTTGGCACTGGAGACAACATTCTCTTCGGTTCTGCATGGACTATTTCTCTCTGTGTGCACTAGCAAACAAATCAGTCCGTGCCTGTTTCTGTCAACAATATCCAAAACACAGGAGGGAAAATATTGCACCAACAACTTTCTCGCATTTTCTAAGCTCGGATTGGTTGACATCATTTCTATTTTTGCACGTAAAAAAAGGCAATTGGCTGCTGATTCCATAACTACTTTAACCAATGGATAGTACGCCCCACAAAACCCCCTCGTTTCTACACGTGCCATGTTTATGTGGGTTGGATTTCTAATAAACCAAGTAGATTGGTCATTCCTTCTTCATAGGTGGTGGTCTGGTGGACGTAAGGCCAAGAGTGGATACAGCTTGCTTTAGTATAAGGCTCCTCCTTACGGTTATACATATTGCATATAGCCTAATATACAAAGAGAAAGCCATTCATTAGCAAGAAAAACACAATGGAAAAGCACACAAAAGTGGCAGACATAACCAAGAACAAACCAAGATTGTGAAACAGCATGGAATCTTGTAAGTAATGAAATCTCACCATAGGGAGCTGATGGACAAATAGCTCCTTGTCCATCACTGAAGAAACCTCAAAGCACTGCTTGTTTCCAGGTAATTGGATTCCACTCGACTTACTGCACGGATAGAACAACCATGCAAGATAAAACTACTAGCTTATCAAAGCCAAAACAAACAATAAAAGAATGCCATTGCCACAAAAAGAATGTCATCCTGATCTCGTCCAACAAGAAGTAGATTTGCCTTAGTTATATTTCCTTTTCATATGTTGCTTCACATGGTCGAGCTTAGACCGAAGCCTATGGAATGAAACTGACGCACCATCAACTGGGGAACCAATCCGGACTGGCGTTAGATTAGTAAGACAACTTTAGGAATTTTTGTATGTTGCTTCATAAGGTTTATATTAAATTGAAGCCTGCAAAATGAAACTGACGCACCATCAACCAACGGCCCACATAGCATATGGCTGCCTTATACCGCATGGGAAGAGAAGGAGGAAATGACCACAACCCCCACGCGGCCACAAGCCAGATAAGCAGGAAGGAAGCAAACCCAGCGTACAGAAGCAGCCAAGAAACCATTAAATGACACTCTAACGAGACCCTTAAAGCACACGCCAACCTTCTACCGACCGGGCAAAGAAGGACTGAATGACCTAACTCCACAAACCCGTGCAGCCATGAGCTGGATACAAAGAAAGGAAGCAAACCGAGCACAAAGAAGCAACCGGGCAATCATCAGACGAACAACTAACATGACCACAAAGCACACAACACCCTATACTGACTGACAATAGAAAGGGCAAAACGACCATTATTCCTCCCGGCCACAAACTAGATAAGCAGGAAAGAGGCAAACTAACCTTAAGGAAACAACCAGGTACAACCGAAAGGAGTGAATCCACCTTAGCCACCAAACAAGACACCTTACTAGATCCATCACTAGTCAACCTTTGGATGGGATAGCTAGGCGGGGTCCAAGCAAGAAGGGCCCCATCACCAATGCACGCGGTAGCACACGCGGGGCAAGGGTAACGAACGGCAAATGAGGTGGCCTAGGATCATCCTCGGCCCACGGACTCTCAAGGCCGTAGGCTTAGCGTGAAAATCTCAGGCATGATCGTACAGCAGAGAGGGCGCCGGGAAGGTAGAAGCATGAGGCGCATGCTAATCAGGTGGCACAGAGGGCACACACGAGTGAGGATGCCCTCGGAGGCGATTACTCTTGAATCCTTTAAAGGAGTAATTGTGTTGCTTGCTCACCATTGCTATCTTCCTATACTCACCTTAGTAATTATTAGGCTCACATTTATATTTCGCACTTGCCTAAAATTGCTAATAAGTAATTAAAATTTGTATCTGTACCCATTCACACCCGCCCCTCTATATCCATCTTAGCCTTTCAAGTACTACATGGCCCATTGTGCCAATTGACGCATAGACCAACTACAACCCAGTAGTTAAGCGAACTATTTAAATATATTTTTCCTCAACTGTTTGCAAATGATTATGTTCGCACTGTGTTGGTATTTTCCTTGAGGATGATCATCCGCATAGCCAAACATTTGTGGCCTTGATGCAAAGACGAATTGTCAAGTTTCTAGATGACCCGGCCCGTTGGGATAATTGGCGTAGAGACCAACTATAGCCATGAAGTTAAGAAAACTATCTGAAGTATTTTTTTTCTCAACTGTCTGCAAACGATTATGTTGTATTGTGTCTGTATTTTCTTCCACAATGATCATTGACTGTAACTTTGTTTGGTAGCACATAAGCGGTTTTCCTAAGTAGATAAATAGACTCTAGGAACTGTTTCGATGTGAGGTGCCGCAAGCCCCCCTTTTCCCCCTAGCGTGATGCGGAGCATCCTATGGACATCACCATGTCAAGATTTCCCTTGCTAAGAGACACGCCCAACTTCTACTACAAGCATACTAAGGTGAAGCTTATGCTGTGAAGAATGACCCCTAAAATTGCTGACGCAAAGTAGTTTGCTCGGTGGCATCCAAAGGAAGTGACTGCAGTAGAAAGAAGTCGAAGATGAAGTGAGGACGTGTCATTCTTTTCGTAGTTCTTCTTTTCTTTCATTAAGTCATAGGACCACCGTACTATTAAGAGGGGTATAGTGTTTGAAGCTTTGGTTCTCTCATGCTAAACTCGATCCTAGCTATGAAAGTTGTGAGAGAAATATCTTTGTGTTCCGAGCAAATATTTGCCAGCAAGAGACTGTGATCTTCTTCATTGTGAGAGATTTGTCTCTAATCAAGGAGTTAGCATTACTTGTTCTTCAAGTAATGTTACCGTTGCTTTCAAATCCGTCTGTAATGAACGTGTCGGTTGGCCATTGGCTGGACCGTGTGTCCAAAATGTTCATTTCCCATCAGGGAAGGCTGCGGCTATAAATAGCCACCCCACACTGGCTTTGTCTGGTGGCTGCTCCGTTTGATTCTAAGAAGATTGTTGAGCAACCCCCTCTCCAGAGTGATTGAGTTTAAACACACCAAGAGAAAAACCCTAGAACTGAAGAATTAGATAGCGGTTTAGCATCACTCAAATCTAAGTCCAGTAAGCTCCACCTATTATCTTGAGAGCTACAAACTCTCTAGAAGGTTAGGTGTCAATTTCTTCAGAGCCCAAGAGTGATTGTGGTTCTCCAATAAGAAGTCTGTAAAGGTTCGGAGATCGCCTCAAGTATCTACCATGAGTGATCGACATTGGTTGATGAACCAATTGTCGAGGAGAATAGGGCGAAGAGAGTTTATCTTCTGTGTTAAATCACAGCCCCTCCAACCAGACATAGTCCTTGTGCAGAAGGAAGAATTGGTCTACCAAACTCTCTGTCGCCATCGAGTATCACTAGTTATCTCTTCGTTACTTTTCATTCGAACTGCTTTGCATGAATGTTTACCATCATGTGATTTTCATCGATGACTACTTTAGTTTTAGTTCGGTAGTTTACTTTAAGTCTCTAATATCTGTTATCTTTCATTCCACTGCTTGGTTCCGAGAGTTTTGAAGTTTCCGATAGAAAATTTAAAACTCCCATTCACCCCCACCCCCCTCTGGTAGACATACTTTGTTCCCTCGAGGATGGTATACTACTTAACCGTCCTGCTGTGTGCATGTATAGATTTGAGACCAATGATGAATGTGCCATGCAGGAGGTTATCCACAAGCGAGCTCCCACACCATCCACGGGAGAAGCTTGGAAGCAAAGAAGGAAATGGCAAGAAAGAGGCGAGGTTCCAACAAGCACCGATGGGAGTCCACGAGAAGGCTACATACCGCGAGGTCTCAGGATACCCCATGCACACAGGCCCCTGGACCCCGTGCCCATGATACATGCCCGTGCGCACAGGCTAGGCCGCCAGCTCTCTGGATACCCCGTGCGCACGGGCTTCACTTACCCCGTGCACATGGGTCTGCCTGTGTGCAACTATTGGGCTTTGCCCATGTAATACCCATTATGCCCCTCCTTACCCCTTCACTGCCTAGGACTATATATGCTCCCCCTCCTCCATTTAGGGATAGCTAAGATAAGATCTAGACATTAGAGCTTAGCTCATGTATCTCCCCTTGTGGGATTCCTCTTGAGAGAGAAGACTCCATTGGAGTGCAAGACCTTCACTTGTGGATAAGGATTCCCCAAGTGAATCATCAAGACCCATCTCTCCTAAAGATTTGGATGAACTACCTTGTATCTTTATTTCCATTGTTGTTCTTGGATCTTGATGCACCTCTTGTATTGCTTGTGATTTGAGGAGTACTTGGAGTGAATCTTAATTAGAGTGTTCTTCTTGTGTTTTACCCTTTCATTCTTGGTGTTCTTCCTCAAATCCACCTCCAATCCATGAACATCGGGCCACCTATGGTTTTTCCCTACAATATTGCGTCTGGTTGGTTTCTGATGGAACGCATGCGCTTGCCGGGAAGAGCGCACACAATGGGTGGCCTGGCCCCTGCCGTGAGATCGGTTGGATAAAGATTTACATAGCACTACGCGCCGCATCTCATGCCAGTCGGTCTGCCCGCAGCGTGGAATGGCCCGACAGACATGGGAAAAGGCACCATCCGTCCAGCTACAACGATCAAAGCCCGGGCAGACATCCCTGAGTACAATGATCGGGCAGACTGAAAGTGCAACTATCCCTAGGTGGTTTTGGTAATTCCTAACAACATATAGCTCATTGAGCTAATGCTATTTCAAGATTAATATTTCAGGAAAGCTCAATGATTGGCATGGCATGGATGAGAAAAGTGGAGCCCTCAAAATGCTAAGGCCAAAAGGATTGGCTCAAGCTCAAAGCTCAAGACTCTATATTTTCTATTTTAGTGATCCAAGATCACATTGCGTCTATAGAAAAGCCAATACTATCAAGGAGGGATGAGGTGTTGCTTAATGAGGCTCTTGCTCAAAATGCTTAGTGATATGCTCCAAAGCCCTCAACTACTTTCTCACACATATGACCTAAAGCAAAAGTCAAACTTGGCCCCACCAATTCTTTCTATCCGGCGCCACCGAGTTCAGATGTCATAGCCACTGCCACAAACCCTAGGCAAATCGGTCTCACCAATAGGGATCTCGGTCTCACCGAGATGGGATTGTAATCTCTCTATTTCCCTTCGTAACATTTCGGTCCCACCGAGATGAGCGATCGGTCCCGCAGAGATTGCAATGTAAACTCTCTGTTTCCCTTTTGTAACATTTCGGTCTCACAATAATGAGCGAATCGGTCCCACCGGGTTTACCTGACCAACTCTCTGGTTAGCTTATTACCAAAATCGGTCTCACCGAGTTTGTGTAATCGGTCTCACCGAAATTACGTTATGCCCTAACCCTAACCATATCGGTCCTACCGAGTTGCATGTCGGTCCCACCAAAAATCCTAACGGTCACTAGATTTGCTGAATCGGTCCGACCGAGTTTATCAATTCGGTCCCACCGAGATTGGCAAGTTGTGTGTAACGGTTAGATTTTGTGTGGAGGCTATATATACCCCTCCACCTCCTCTTCATTCGTGGAGAGAGCCATCAGAACGAACCTACACTTCCAACTTACCTTTTCTGAGAGAGAACCACCTACACTTGTGTTGAGGCCAAGATATTCCATTCTTACCATATGAATCTTGATCTCTAGCCTTCCCAAGTTGCTTTCCACTGAAATCTTCTTTCCACCAAATCCATATCCTGTGAGAGAGAGTTGAGTGTTGGGGAGACTATCATTTGAAGCACAAGAGCAAGGAGTTCATCATCAACACACCATTTGTTACTTCTTGGAGAGTGTTGTCTCCTAGATTGGCTAGGTGTCACTTGGGAGCCTCTGACAAGATTGTGGAGTTGAACCAAGGAGTTTGTAAGGGCAAGGAGATCGCCTACTTCATGAAGATCTACCCTAGTGAGGCAAGTCCTTCGTGGGCGACGGCCATGGTGGGATAGACAAGGTTGCTTCTTCGTGGACCCTTCGTGGGTGGAGCCATCCGTGGACTCGCGCAGCCCTTACCCTTCGTGGGTTAAAGTCTCCATCAACGTGGATGTACGATAGCACCACCTATCGGAACCACGACAAAAACATCCGTGTCTCCTATTGCGTTTGAATCCTCCAAACCCTTCCCTTTACATTTTTTCAAGTTGCATGATTTATTTTCCACTGCTCATATACTCTTTGCATGCTTGCTTGAATTGTGTTAAGATTGCTTGACTTGTCCAAAGTTGCTAAAATTTGCCAAGAACTAAAATTGGGAAAAGGATAAGTTTTATTTGGTCAAGTAGTCTAATCACCCCCCCCCCTCTAGACATACTTTCTATCCTACAAGTGGTATCAGAGCTTTGGTCTCCATTTGCTTTGATTTCCATAGCTTTTGGTATTCATAGCCTTGGTGAGGGAGTCCTGGATTAGGGGGTCTCCGGACAGCTGGACTATATTCTTTGGCCGGACTGTTGGACTATGAAGATACGAGATTGAAGACTTCGTCCCATGTCCGGATGGGACTCTACTTGGCGTGGAAGGCAAGCTAGGCAATACGGATATGTATATCTCCTCCTTTGTAACCGACCTTGTGTAACCCTAGCTCCCTCCGGTGTCTATATAAACTGGAGGGTTTTAGTCCGTAGGACAACATACAATCATACCATAGGCTAGCTTCTAGGGTTTAGCCTCTCCGATCTCGTGGTAGATCAACTCTTGTACTACTCATATTATCAAGAATAAATCAAGCAGGATGTAGGGTTTTACCTCCATCAAGAGGGCCTGAACCTGGGTAAAACATCGTGTCCCCTGCCTCCTGTTACCATCCGCCTTAGACGCACAGTTCGGGACCCCCTAACCGAGATCCACCGGTTTTGACATCGACATTGGTGCTTTCATTGAGAGTTCCTCTATGTCATCATCATTAGGCTTGATGGCTCCTTCAATCATCGCTACCGATGCAGTTCAGGGTGAGACTTTTCTCCCCGGACAGATCTTTGTGTTCGACGGCTTCGCACTGCGAGCCAACTCGCTTGGCCATCTGGAGCAGATCGAGAGTTACGCCCCTGGCCACCAGGTCAGGTTTGAAAGCCTAAACTACACGGCCGATATCCGCGGAGACTTGATCTTCGACGGATTCGAGCCCCTGCCTAGTGCGCCACACGGTCACAATGAGCATGATTTAGCTCTGCCATCGGACAGTGTTCAGGAGATCGCGCCGGCGACCGCTCCGACCCTCAATTCGGAGCTAGTTGCGCCATCCATGGACGGGTGGATAGACCCTGCCACGGAGGCCGCACTCTCATCGGCGATCGAGCCGAGTATCGACCTTACCCTTCACGGGAGCCATGATGTCGAACTATCGGATTCTTCCCCGGCCACGGACTCCGAACCGCCTGCGCCCGTGCCTATCGAATCCGACTAGGCGCCGATCATGGAGTTTACCTTCGCGGATATTTTTCAGCACTCGCCCTTCGGCGACATACTGAACTCATTAAGGTCTCTCTCCTTGTCAGGAGAGTCCTGGCCGAACTATGTCCGACGGGATTGGGATGCGGATGACGAAGAAATTCGCCCCCCACCCACCACCCACTTGGTAGCCACTGTCGACGATTTGACCGACATGCTCGACTTCGACTCTGAAGACATTGACGGCATGGACGACGATGCAGGAGGCTAACAAGAACCACTGCCCACAGGGCACTAGACAGCCACCTCGTCATATGACATATATATGGTGGACACACCCAAAGAAGGCAATGGCGACGGGACAGCGGAGGATGACCCTCCAAGAAGCAACCCAAGCGCCGACGTCAGCGGTGCCGCTCTAAGTCTCGCCAAAGCAAAAGCAGTGACACCGGCACAGGAGATAATAGCACTCCGGACAGGGCCGAAGACGACAACAATCCCCTCCAGCAAGATTTAGGGCAGGAGGATGGAGAAGCCATCCCTCCCGAGAGAGCGGCCGATGGAGAGGCGGAGGATGATAATTACATGCCTCCCTCCGAAGACGAGGTAAGCCTCGACGATGATGAATTCATCGTGCCTGAGGATCCCGTCGAACAAGAGCGCTTCAAGCGCCGGCTTATAGCCACGGCAAATAGCCTTAAGAAAAAGCAACATCAGCTTCAAGCTGATCAAGATTTGCTAGCTGACAGATGGACTGAAGTCCTTGCGGCCGAGGAATATAAACTCGAACGCCCCTCCAAGAGTTACCCAAAGCGCAGGTTGCTACCCCGACTAGAGGAGGAAGCACCAAAACCTACATCCCCAGCATATGACGCGGCTGACCGGCCACCTCGTGGCCGCGACAAAGAGGCATTCCAGCCAAAAGTTCAGCCCACACCCCGACGCCACTCAAATAAAAATGTCAAGACATGGGGAAATAGGCTAGACCTGCGAGACGTATTGGAGGACAAAGCAAAACACGCAAGATCAATCTACGGATCGCGAGGGTGCGCCACTATGCGAGACGATAACCGTCACACCGGATACAGTAAAAGTAAGTCCGGCCGGGCCGAACACAGCGGACAAGACTCATTTGAGATGTGTCGCGATATAGCCCAGTACAGAGGCGCCGCACACCCCCTATGCTTCACAGACGAAGTAATGGATCATCAAATCCCAGAGGGTTTCAAACCCATAAATATAGAATCATATGACGGCGCAACAGATCCTGCGGTATGGATCGAGGACTTCCTCCTGCACATCCACATGGCCCGCGGTGACGATCTACACGCCATCAAATACCTCCCACTTAAACTCAAAGGACCAGCTCGACATTGGCTCAACAGCCTGCCAGCAGAATCCATTGGCTGTTGGGAAGATCTGGAAGCTGCATTCCTTGACAAATTCCAGGGCACTTATGTGCGACCACCAGATGCCGATGACTTGAGCCACATAATTCAGCAGCCAGAGGAATCGGCCAGGCAATTTTGGACACGGTTCCTAACAAAGAAAAATCAAATCGTCGACTGTCCGGATGCAGAGGCCCTAGCAGCTTTTAAGCACAACATCCGCGATGAGTGGCTCGCCCGGCACCTTGGCCAGGAAAAGCCGAAATCTATGGCATCCCTCACAACACATATGACCCGCTTTTGCACGGGAGAAGACAGCTGGCTGGCTCGCAGCAATAATATATCCAAGAACCATGGTACTTCGGATACCAAGGATGGCAATGGCAGGTCATGTCGCAACAAACACAAGCGCCGCATTAACAGCGACAATATAGAGGATACGACAGTCAATGCCGAATTCAGAGGCTCTAAACCCGGTCAGCGGAAAAAGCCATTCAAAAGAAGCACTCCGGGCCCGTCCAGTTTGGACCGTATACTCGATCGCTCGTGTCAAATACACGGCAACCCCGACAAGCCAGCCAACCACACCAACAGGGATTGTTGGGTGTTCAAGCAGGCCGGCAAGTTAAATGCCGAAAACAAAGATAAGGGGTCACACAGCGATGACGAGGAGGAGCCCCGGCCGCCGAACACCGGAGGATAGAAGAGGTTCCCCCCACAAGTGCGGACGGTGAACATGATATATGCAACTCACATCCCCAAGAGGGAGAGGAAGCATGCGTTAAGGGACGTATATGCGTTGGAGCCAGTCGCCCCAAAGTTCAACCCATGGTCCTCCTGTTCGATCACCTTTGATTGCCGGGACCATCCCACTAGTATCCGTCATGGCGGATTCACCGCACTGGTCCTAGACCCAATCACCGATGGATTTCACCTCACTCGAGTCCTTATGGACGGTGGCAGTAGCCTGAACCTGCTTTATCAGGACACAGTGTGCAAAATGGTTATAGACCCCTCAAGGATCAAACCCACAAAAACGACCTTCAAAGACGTCATACCAGGTGTAGAGGCCCATTGCACAGGCTCAGTCACACTGGAAGTGGTCTTCGGATCCCTGGATAACTTCCGAAGCGAGGAGTTAATCTTCGATATAGTCCCGTTCCGCAGTGGCTATCATGCACTGCTCGGGCGAACCGCATTCGCGAGATTCAACGCATTACCACACTATGCATATCTCAAGCTCAAGATGCCAAGACCTCGGGGGGTCATCACAGTCAATGGAAACACAGAGCGCTCTCTCCGTATGGAGGAGCACACTGCGACCCTCGCAGCAGAAGCGCAAAGCAGCCTCTTAAGGCAATCCACCAGTTCGGCGATTCAAGACCCGGACACCTTCAAGCGGGCCCGGAGTAATCGGCAACAAGACCGCCTGGCACGTTCCGAGCTCGCATAGCAATGCGGCCCCCACCCCAGTACCAGCCAAATGGCGAAATCCGTGCCACGCGTACATAATTACGCATTAAAAATACCATGGGCACAGGTGGGGAGGGGGGTACGACTATGGCACGCCCCAAGACGTGGCTCAACCGCACTAGGGGCTTCCTACTTTGTTATTTTTCTCTCTTTCAGGACTTTAACCTCTGGAAACCCCGTTCGGCAGCACGGTTGCCGGACACACGATGCAACAACCAAGGAGGCAGAAAGCTACGTCGCACCACGGAACTCCCAGGTGGTTTCTGACAACGAGTGAAATACCTGCTTTAAATACCATTCCTCAGCTTGCCCTTGTAGGGGACATGTCAAATAGTCCTTCTTTTTGCTTATCGCACTACTTGTATCACTCTACTTTAATGCACCTTTTTGAATAAATAATGCATAGCACTAGACTATTATCGCATTCTCTATTCCTCTTTATATATATATAGTGTTACTATTCATCACCCAGGGTGCAGAATAAGTTATTCTTCACCCGAGGTAATCTTACGATCATTTCACAATTAAATTACATTTCGAATTCAAATATTTACATTTGTATTGATTCACTACGTAAAATTTGACATAAGAAAAAGAAAAATATAGGTCATAAGACAAGAAAATTTACAGTTTATGTGTATTTTAGACTATGTTTTTACGTTTGTAATTTTACATAACATAAAATATTTTTTACAACGATTATATATTTTCTTACGGTCCCTTTTTGCATCGGAAATAAGACAAAACTTACGAAACGTAAAATTACGGTGCATTGATGATAAAATAGAGAGGGGTCAAGAATAACTATTCCTCACCTAGGGTGACGAATAGCACGACCCTATATACAGCCGGTCTATTCTGATAATATTATCAGAATAACTATTCTGATAACACTTCCTTACTGCATGCTCAACGCGAGAGCACTGCACTTTCTTTAGCAAGAGCACTGCATTACAGAGACTAGTGAACTTCGTGTCGTAAAAAACTGTACGCAGTGTTTTTCGGTACTATTTTCGCTCTAGTTTTTTAACCGTTTTTCGGAACGAGGCATATGATATACGGTTGGAAAGCTATGGATTAGGCGCAACTTCGCCATGTTGAACACTTTTCAAGATTCCTCGTGGTTTAAGAGCAGTTTTGAAAATGGTGCGCCCCATGACGAGTGGCAGCGAGCGTTTTTTCGTAGTTTTTTTCTAAACCGCTCGTCGGAATGAAGCAAACGATACACAGTTGGATAGATATCGTCGAGGAGCATCTTTTTCATAACTATTATTTTCTCTAATTCATTACGGTTTAAGAGCAGTTTCAAATTTACTAAATCGCAAAATTTTGTTTTTCAAAAAAATTCAAATTTTTGGTACTGTTTTCGCTCCAGTTTTCTAACTGTTTGTCGAAACAAGGCGTGTAATATACCGTTAAAAATCTATGGGGAGGCGCAACTTTCATATGTTGAAATGTTTTTGAGATTCCTTATGGTTTTAAGTTAATTTTAAAAATCGTGCGGCGAACGACGAGTGGCAGCACCCGTTTTTTGCAAAATTTTCACAAACCTCTTGTCGAAATGATTCAAATGATACGCCGTTGGAAATATATCGACGAGACGCAACTTTTTCATGTAGAACATGCTCTCTAATTCCTTACGGTTTAAGAGCAATTTTAAATTTATCGAAATGCGGACACTCTGTTTTTCTTGACAACAAAATCGACGAGTGAACCGGATCGGACAAAAAACCGCACTGCTTCGAACTGAAAACCGCACTGCATCAGACAGTAAAGTGAACTTCATGATTTCTCTTGTCGAACGTAAATTTTTCGTGTTTTTTGTACCACGGGACGAGAGTAGAAAACCACACACAAGAGAGTAGCGAACCACACCAACGAGAGTAGTGAACTTCATACTTTTTTTGGTAATCTTGCTTTACAGAGTGAACCACTTTGACTCAGTACAAATGAACCGCATTGTAATGGCGACAAAGGGAACTGCATTATTTTTTATTTTTTGCTAGCATTTTATCTTTATAATTTCATCTCAACTGCGAGGCCAGGTGTAGTGAACCGCATGCGACAGCGAAATGCACTGCAAGTGCCGATGCAAATTTTTTTTAAACACACGACGCCATGCAAGAACAAGTGCAATTCGAATTTTGCATCAAAGGAAGTGAGCCACGACCCAATTCAGAACAAACTGCATGTTTTTTTGTCGTAACCACCAAGGGGTTTTTAACAAAGAAACTACATCATGCTTTGTAGAAGTTTTTACAAAGTAAACTCCTCTATACTATGCACTGCACTGCCAATCTCAATGGACAAATTTTTATGAACTTTACCATGGGAGCCCAATCGAACTCCACGACCCACAATACAGGACATCAATCAAACTCTAAACGAACTGCACACGGGAGAGCGACTCTTGCGTATTTTTATAATTGGGTTTTCCTTCTTTTTCTGCATTAGAGAATAGAGTGGACTGATCTGTGTCTTCGTCCGAGCTCACATCGAGCAACACACACGCACTGCAAAAAGAAACTTTAACATGCGAATTGCAAAAATAAAAAAGTGGGCTGCAGCACTTGGTCGTCGATGAGGTCGCTATCGAACGAGATCCATGGTGTGGCGCAGGGACAAGATTGAGATGGCCATGGCGCCACCTGCGGGGCACAAGCGAGATGTGAGGGAGAGGTGAGAGGAAGAAGGAAAGGGGAGAGAGGAGGGCGCTCACCTCCGGTGCTGTTATGTTGTTGTCGTCCAGCGCATCGGCGTGGGGAGGGGCATGTGGCCGGAACCGTACTGCTTGCCCGCAATGCCAGAACCACGTACCATGAATCAGCGAGCTGCACCAGCAGTAGAATAGCACAATTATGACTTGAGCACCACTGATGTCTAACAGCACTGCACAGAAACAAAAAAGCTGATAAAATCTAAACACACAAAAAACGGCACTGCACAAAAACAACAAAAACTTGAGCACCACCAGCAACGTACTGCAGCAGTGAGTTAGCTGAACCGCATAGAGGCGGCAACTGAGCTGCACAGGGGAAAATTTACCCATGAGACCTTTGCGAGCTGCTGCCCACGCACGGGCCGCACTGCACATATACGCCAACGGACTGCACGGAGGCGAGCTCACCTGACGCAGTGCACACTACCTACAAGCAAAACCTACAAAATTTTGCAAGTGTACCACATCACTCGTGTCGCCGAGCTGCACGGCGATGGTCTCTCGACTATAGAATGGCCCTGCTGAAACACATCTATCCAAAAGAGGAGATCATGGGTCCGAGCCAGAGAGATCAAAGGTTGAATAGAGGTTCGAGGTGGGGAATTCGTCCTGGAGCAGCCCAGCTGGATCCAGACGGGTGCGTCGCCATGGTGGGCCGGTGAATCTGGCCTTGGCGGTTGCGCCCGTCGCGGCGGCGTAGGGAGGAATGTTAGGGGAGACGCCGTGCTCAGTGGCTGGCCCGATCCAGCAGCACGACGCGGTGTGATGGACTCGAGGAGGGAGGTTGCCAAATGCAGGAGGAAGGGGTAGGAGGGCGAGGCAAGACGGCAAATCCGGTCGGGGAGAAGGTCACCGGGTGGGGGCGCGGAGGAGGCACGAGATCGAGCAGGGACGGTGCGGGTCGCGCCCATCAGCGGCAAGTCGTGGCAGCCCCCTCCTCGATCTGGACTGAGCCATCATTGCGGGAGGCGGCCGCGCACTGCTGGATCCGGCGCGGGGGAGGGAGACTGTGGTGGATGCGGCGGGGAAAGCGCCAGCGGTCGGAGGTAGTAGGGGGCACGGTGGCGGCGCCCACAGAAGGTGGAGCTCGTAGAAGGTTAACGGGGCGGGGCGGGGCAGGGCAGCACCGGCCTGGGGTGGTGCTACGGTGGCGACACCGGGGACAACGCGGCACTGCAGCGGCCCAGGGTGGAGGGTGATGCTCCGGCTGCGGCGCGGTAGAAGGTGGAGGGTAGGTGGGGGTTTGGATCGGTGGAGGAGGAAGTGGGTGTCGTGCGGTGTGGGTTGGGGATGACTTTTCTGCGGTTTGTTAGTGGGTTTAAGTGGTTCAGTTTGCGGCATGGGACAGTAACGAGGTGTTATCAGAATAAGGCTTAGGTGTTATTAGAATAAGGTCTTAAGGGGTGTTATCATAATAGATCCACCCTATATATATATGTTCATTCATGACATTCAGCACCCGTACACTCTAGTACGGCCAATACGCCAGGGGCTTAAGCATACCCCATAATACGGCATGAGAAGTCCGAACACTTTCGACAGTGCGGCACCCCGAACTTATAGCATTATATGCATCAGCTCCGAATCATGTCTTGGGTCAATAGTTGGGTTTGCCTGGCTCCCATGTTTTGGTACCTTGTGTTCCACTATATCAGCTAAGGTAGCACTGGGAGAACTACTGCGATTGTGCCCCGGTTCAGCTGGGCTAAGCACCTCAGTAGAGAAAGCTAAAACTAACTGTCATGATAAGCCGAGAGCTGGTCGCTGTTCGAGAGGTTTCGAGTCCCTAAAGACTTATGCCGCTTAGAGCAAGGAGTCAGCTTTGTCTGGCCTAAGGCGTGTACAGCGCCCCGAATCCGGCCTTCCGAATACTAGGGGCTTCGCCAAAATTTAAAATTCTAGAATTCTATGGCTAAGTGAGAGTGATAAAGCATTATAGTCTGGTTGCCTTGTTCGTTGTGCTGAGCACCTCCCTCGAAGGACCCAACAATGGGAAAAGGAGTGCTCAGGTTTATCGCGAACACCCCAGCACTCGTGGCATGGGGGCATAAGCCGACGACTGGCCATCTCTCAGATTTGATAAATAGCCGCACATAAGGTAATATTTTAAATTCAAACAAGCGTTCCATAGCGCATATGAACAAGTTTTCATAATACAGGATCACACGAGCAAGTTCATTCAAAAATTACATCTTTTGCACACTCGTCCGCCACAAGACGGGCACCCTTCAGGACACCCTCATAATACATTTCGGGGTGGCGATGCTCCTTGCCCTGTGGCGGCCCCTCCTTCACCAGCCTCTCAGCGTCCATCTTGGCATAGTGCACCTTCGCACGGGCAAATGCCCGGCGTGCACCCTCGATGCAGACGGACCGCTTTATGGCCTCCAGCCATGGGTAGGCATCCATAAGCCGCCTCACCAGGCCAAAGTAGCTGTTGGGAAGGGAGTCGCCAGGCCACATCCGGACTATAAGGCCCCTCATGGCCTGTTCGGCCGCCTTGTGCAGCTCGACAGTTGCTTCAGCTGGTCGCTCGTAGGAATCGGGTGTTCGGTCCCAGTATACTGAGACCAGAACAGCTTCTCCGTCGAGCTTCCCTCCTCGGCCTGGTAAAACTTCGCGGCATCTGACACGCTACGGGGCAAATCTGCGAATGCTCCTTGGGAGCTCCGGACTCGGGTAAGTAACAAGTAATTTACTTTCACATGCTTGCTTTTCATATTGAATGCCTTACCCGCCGCTATCTTCCTCATCGCCTCAATCTCCTGGAGGGCCTTTTGGGCTTCAGCCTTGGCATTCTTTGCGCTCTCGAGGGCCGCGGCAAGCTCAGACTCTCGCGTCTTTGAGTCAAGCTCCAAAGCCTCGTGCTTCGTCACGAGAGCCTGGAGTTCTTGCTGCACCTCGCCCACCCGTGCCTCTTGCTTTTCCCGCTCGGTGCGCTCCTTGACTGCTTTGTCTTCGGCCTCGGACAACACTTGCTTTAGAGTCTCCACTTCGGTCGTGGCCCCTGGCACATTCATGATGATCCTGTCATTTCGCAACCACATTTTCTTTTATATATATAGACAAGGTATTACTTACCTTTGTTCTCCTCGAGCTGCCTCTTGGCAAGGCCGAGCTCTTTCTCGGACCACTCGAGGTCCTACTTCAGTGCAGCGACCTCCGCAGTCAGTGCGGCAGTGGTCAGCAGCGAAGCATGCATACGCATACAGACATACTTATATTAGACTCCTGCATATTTTATTTGATCCTCTATTCGGCTTTCCTTTGTGAACACCAAACAGAGCATCAGGGGCTACTGTCTATGCGGTAATATTTTTCCTATATTTTAAATAGTTACCTCAAAGCCTGTTAGAAGGCTGGCATAGGCTTCAGTCAGTCCACTCTTGGCGGACTGAACCTTCTTGATCACCGCACTCATAATAGTGCGGTGTTCTTCATCGATGGAAGCGCCACGAAGCGCTCCCAGCGGGTTGTCCGATGCCTCTAGATGGACAGAGGTCACCGGCATAGGCGTCTTGCCCCTTTTGGAAGGGGGCCGCCTGCCCGAGTCCGGAACCATTGGAGGTTACGGCACGGTGTTCGGCTGAGAGCCGAACTTGGAGCCCCCGGGAGCCTTGCTCCCTTTGCTCCTGGAGTCCGGAAGGTCGCCTTGAAGAGCCTCCGGGACTGTCTCCCCCCGGCTCGATGCCCCTTGAGACAATACCTCGGCATTATCCGTAGGGCAAGGAGAGGTGGCGGTTGGAAGTGTATCACTATTCATGTCCGACGAGTCCAAGGAACCGTCCGACGATGATACATCGATACGGGCTTGGGGTGGACTACATAATCATATTCAGCGTTAGGAGAAGCAGTGCGACAAAGGTATGCTATGAGTTACTCTAGTATCTGAATACTTACGACTTTGCCGGGGGCTTGGCCCTGAGCAGCCACTCGTCTTCGCCGTCGGCGGCGGTGGTGGAGCAGTCCGGAAGGAGAGTTCTTCCCTTCTTGGACCCTTCGGCCTCCCCGGTTGGGGCGGCCTTCCTTTTCTTGTCTCCCCCGGCTGGAGGGGGAGAATCTTCATCTTCCTTCTCCTTGTTTTCACAGGAGGAGGGTGTCTCGGTGTTATAGGACGATGAGTTCGATACCACCTGGCACCGGGAACTCTTTCGGGTTCCCTTGGCCTTCTTCTTGGACTTCTCCGGCACCTCGTAAGCAGCCGGAGTCCGCATCTCCGTCAGGAGAGCGTCCGCAGTGTCTTCGGGCAGAGGGGCCGGACAGTCAATCTGCTTCGATGCCTCCACCAAGTCTTGTCAAAGGCATGGGAGCTCAGACCCCGCACATGGTTAAGCTATGGGAAATAAACATCCTACCAGATGTATAGAACTTACCGAATTCGCAGGGCGCTTCACGCTTAGCCCGCGGTCCTTGGTGAGAGAGCGAGGGACCTCGGCGCCCTTGAACAGCACCCTCTAGACGTCTTTGTGCGTCGTGTCGAAGAGCTCGCTTAGAGTTTGGTGCCGGGCCGGGTCGAACTCCCATAAGTTGAAATCCCGTTGTTGACATGGGAGGATCCGGCAGAAGAGCATGACCTGGACTATGTTGACAAGCTTAAGTTTCTTGCTTGTCATGTTCCGGATACACTTCTGGAGTCCGTCTAGCTCCACCGATGAACCCCAGGACAGGCCCTTCTCCTTCTAGGAAGTGAGCCGCATGGGGATTCCGGATCGAAACTCGGGGGGCCGCCACCCAGTTGGTGTCGCGCAGCTCGGTGATGTAGAACCACCTCGATTGCCACCCCTTTACGATCGCCATGAAGGAGCCCTCGAGCCATGCAACATTGGGCATTTTGCCCATCATGGTTCCGCCGCATTCCGCTTGTTGGCCGCCTACAACCTTCGGCTTGATATTGAAGGTCTTCAGCCATAGGCCGAAGTGGGGCCGGATGCGAAGGAAAGCCTCGCACACGACGATGAACGCCGAGATGTTGAGGATGAAATTCGGGGCCAGATCATGGAAGTCCAGCCCGTAGTAGAATATGAGGCCGCGGACGAATGGATGGAGGGGAAACCCCAATCCGCGGACTAAATGGGGGAGGAAAACCACCCTTTCGTGAGGTTCCGGGGTAGGGACGATCTGCCCCGCGGCTGGCAGCCGGTGCGCGATATCTGCGGCTAAGTATCTGGCTCCATGTAACTTTTTGATGTGCCCCTCCGTGATGGAGGAGTCCATCCACTTTCCTCCCGCTCCGGACATGTTTGGAGAGAGTTGAGGAGGAGGATGCAGACTTGGGCGCTGGAGCTCGAGTGCGCGAGAATGGATGAGCAAGGAGGAAGAAGGCGTGGGTAGAAAAAGGTGAGATCTTATCCCTTTATAAGGGCGGACTAAACTATGTGCCCCCACTTGCCTGGTAAAACTCAATTATCCCCCAAGCGACGTAATTGATGGCATGGTTGGGTTACCCACGTCCGTATTGATGAGAATCCCGTAATAAGGGAAACACGATCTCTGCTTTGACAAGACGTGTCAAGAAACTGCCTCGCGTTATGTGCGGGGGATGGTTAAAGAAAAACGGTTCAAATAATTACCGGGCCGTGGCATGATGTCATGCTGCCAAAACGTGTCAGCAGATTAGATTTGTGGTAATATTATTCTCTCTATGGTGGTATGTGGAACTTATTTTACAGGGTCGGACACTATCCTTGTATTCAAATTCTTCCGTGGTGTATTCGGAGGAGGAACCCGCCTTGCAATGCTGAAGACAACACTGTGTGCCGGACTCATCGTCATTGAAGCCTGGTTCAGGGGCTACTGAGGGAGTCCTGGATTAGGGGGTCTCCGGACAGCCGGACTATATCCTTTGGTCGGACTGTTGGACTATGAAGATACGAGATTGAAGACTTCGTCCCGTGTCCGGATGGGACTCTACTTGGCGTGGAAGGCAAGCTAGGCAATACGGATATGTATATCTCCTCGTTTGTAACTGACCTTGTGTAACCCTAGCCCCCTCCAGTGTCTATATAAACCGGAGGGTTTTAGTCCGTAGGACAACATACAATCATACCATAGACTAGCTTCTAGGGTTTAGCCTCTCCGATCTCATGGTAGATCAACTCTTGTACTACTCATATTATCAAGAATAAATCAAGAAGGACGTAGGGTTTTACCTCCATCAAGAGGGCCCGAACCTGGGTAAAACATCGTGTCCCCTACCTCTTGTTACCATCCGCCTTAGACGCACAGTTCGGGACCCCCTACCCAAGATCCACCGGTTTTGACACCGACACTTGGTTTCACAACCTAGGAGAGTATGGCGTATAGCGAGGGACATTACCACCATGGAGGTCCTTACTTTGACGGTACTAATTTTGCTAGTTGGAAGCATAAGATGAAAATGCATATTCTTGGACATAACCCCGCCATATGGGCTATTGTGTGTATTGGCTTGCAAGGTGAGTTCTTTGATGGGAGAGAACCGAGCCATGAAGCTAACGCGGAAGAGTTGAAGATGCTGCAATACAATGCTCAAGCTTGTGATATCCTCTTCAATGGATTGTGCGCCGAAGAATTCAACAAAATCAGCCTTCTTGAGAATGCAAAGGAAATTTGGGATACTTTGATTGATATGCATGAAGGTACCGACTCCGTCAAGGAATCCAAGTTGGATGTGCTTCAAATTTAGCTTGACAAGTTCAAAATGAAGGATGGTGAAGGTGTCGCTGAAATATACTCTAGGCTTGCTCTTATCACAAATGAGATCGCCGGCTTAGGAAGTGAAGAGATGACCGACAAATTCATCATCAAGAAGATCCTAAGAGCTTTGGACGGAAAATATGATACAATATGCACATTGATCCAAATGATGCCCAATTACAAAGATCTCAAGCCAACGGAGGTCATTGGAAGAATTGTTGCTCATGAGATGTCACTCAAGGATAAAGAAGAGCTTCACAACAAGTCAGGTGGTGCTTACAAAGCCTCATGTGATGCTCCCACATCATCAAGTGAGAAACAAACCTTCAATGAAGAATTGAGCCTAATGGTAAAGAACTTCAACAAGTTCTACAACAGTAGAAGCAAAGAAAGAAATTCCAAGTCAAGGTCCTACAATGACAAAAGATCTTCTAGTCATGAGCGTAATTGCTACAATTGTGGAAGACCCAGACACTACTCCAATGAGTGTACGGCTCCCTACAAAATAAGAGAAGATTGTCCCAAAAGAAGAAGTAGAAGAGAAGAATCACCACCAAGAGAAAGGAGGAGTTGAGATGATCGTTATGAATGAAAACCCTCTTAGAGAAGCAAGGATTCGGAAAGGAAAGAAAATTCATCAAGGAGCTACACAAAACGAAGACATCAAGCTCATGTTGGTGAATGGGTATCCGGCTCCGACTCCGACGATCACTCCGAGAGAAGCTATCACTCCGACTCCGAATATACTCAAGATGATGGTGTTGCCGGTCTAGCACTTGTGTCAACCAACTCCTATGACATATTTGATTCACCAAATGAATGACTTGGAAGATGCTTCATGGCTAAAGGCCCAAAGGTATCACACCCCGAGTATGTTGATTTCAATAGTGATGAAGATGACTTGTTAGGTGATGATGATTTACTTGTTGACAACTCTAGTGATGAATACTATGATGAAACATTAATTAATCATGCTAATCAAGATAAAACAAATGACAATGATAAGGAGAAGATTGAGTTTCTAACTAAAGAACTAAACACTCTTAAGTTAGCTCATGAAACTATCTTAGGAGATCATCGAGAACTTTTAAGGACTCATGAGAAACTACGTTTTGAAAAGCTCAACCCTGAGCAAGAGCATGAGTTCTTAAAGGCAATCAATGATGATCTTCGCAAGAAAAGTTCTTCTTACATTGCCAAGCGTTTACTCTTATCCACTTACATGCCTCAAGTCAAGTCTAGTAACAAGAACAAGAAAGTTTCTTCCTCTAGTAGTAACAATATTCATGCTAAATCCAATGTTGTTGCTTCTAGTAGTTCTCTTGATTCCATTAATGATTCTCTTAGCCAAGTTACACTTGAGAAATAAAATAGCTTATTGAAGGGAATTATAGAGAAAGGTGTTTACAAGAGCCTTGCCGGGAGTAAGCAATTCGAGGAAATTGTACGCAAGCAAGGAAGGCACCAGAAGAACCAAGGCATTGGTTTTGAACGAAAGTTCAATGCCAATGGAGTTGAGTGGGAAGAAGATCAATACCCCAAGACGAAGTTTGTTCCTCAACAAAAGAAGTATGATCCTACTTCCTTCAAAGGGACACAAGCTCAAGATGATCTTCCACCACAAGACCACAAGCAAAAAGGCAAGGATAAGCTTCAAGAGGAGATTAATGCATTTGAAGAAGCTCCTAAGGCCTTGGTCAAGTGGGTTCCCAAGACTACATCAAGTTCCACTTCATCAAGTAACACTACAACTCCAAGGATTCCCATCAAGATGGTGTGGATCCCGAAGAAGAAGAACTAGAGAGTTCCCGAGGGTGACTCCGCCAACATACTTCACTCTTATCATTTTGGCAAGAACAAGTGCAATCAACTTCCACATCTTGCACTAGTTCAAGGAGTCACAAACCCTCTTGTTGGTAAGACAAGGGACAAGGTAAACTAATGCTTCCATAGACATCATGTTATGTGTGCATCACTCTATGTCTATGGATATCCTTGTTTGTTCCTTGTGGGACTAACCCGTGCAGGTATTGAAAGTGCAACTCACTCCAAAGGATTGCTCCAAATGATCTACATCAACATTGAGCATCCACGTCTTCAACACCTACATGAAGTCATCATCGACAAAACCCAAGGTTAGTTCATCCCTCTTAGGGGGGATCTCACATCTAGGGGGAGCTTTACTCTAAGAATTGAGCTAAAGCAACTCTAATGGTGTGAACACAACAACGCTTTATGTAAAAGTGGTAACCCCACTTGTGCTTAAATGATGAGTATGACCTACAATCAAATGTTCTCATTTGACTCCTAAGTCAATATACTCATATATAGATGACCTAGTCATCGCCAATTGCTTGATAGATGCCAGAATTGGTTGTGCATGCTTTGCCACATATTTCATTTGCCATTTTATTGTGTGAGCATATTGGTTGCATAATTTACTCATTCGAGGACATCCACTTGTTGTTTTCATTGTTTGGTTCCTTTTTCTTTTGCCAAGTGGATGGACAAGAATGCCTAAGAACCTTCTCTGGCTATCTATGCTTTTCTCGTCTCAAACTCTATTCATGCTAAATCACAAAGTTTGGTCAAGTCAGATTTGAACCACTCTGTGTGAGGAGCACCCGGAGTCCCCGATTCGTCATAGACTTAAACTTCCAAAACTTCTTTGTGCATTTCGGTCTGACCGATTCATAAATTTTGGTCATACCGAGATCACTAAGTTGATCTAGGTTTTCAATCTCTGTGCAACCGATTTGAACTTTTCGGTCACACCGAGTTGCAGTAACTGCTTGCAGTTATGCATCTCAGTGCCACCGAGTTGTTCCACTCGGTCACACCGACAGGGCCAGGCTATATATATCCCCGGGCCAAAATTTGGAAAATTCTCCGAACCCCTTCGCCCGCGCTCAGCCCGCTCTGCCTCCCTGGGTCTCCGGATCGTCCTCCTCATTGCTAGCTGCCTTCCACCGCTGGTCTCCGTCGCCATCAACGGAAATCGTCTCCGTCGTTGCCACCGTAGCAGGTCCATCGCCGCACTTAGGGTATGGACTTGATCCTTGTGCTAATCTCACTCTAATTCCTAGCACATTGTTTTGCCATTATCTTGCCACGATTGAGATCACTCTATCCAGCGAAATCACTCTGTAGTTTAGTTGTGGATTGAAAATTTAGGGTTAGGTTTCTGCCAAAATCTTCTCAGACCAACCGAGTTGTTGAAATCAGTTCCATCGATTTGGCTAAGGCCATTGCACATGTGATTCTCGGTCTGACCGAGAATTGCAAATCGGTGTGACCGAGTTCAATTCTTTATGAAACCCTAGCAGTCTCGGTGCCACCGAACTGTGACTTGGTCTGACCGAGTTCACTAGTTTAGGTTCCAAAAGCTGCTTCGGTATCACCGAGTTTTCAAATCGGTAGATCCGAAATGCTTTCTGTGGAAAACTAAAACTAAGTTTTTGACTCATTCTTTTGCAAAAACCTCTTCACTTTGTGATGCTCATCCAATCTATCTCATCTATATCTATTCACCGGGTCTGCTATCAGTGTTTGCATCATGTCAGATTAGAGTGACAGTCAGAACAAGTCTGAGGAGCAAGTTCACATGAGTGAGGGCACTAGTCCCTCTAGCAGCTATGATGATGGAAGCAGGAGTACACCCAGCAACTTGCCTAAGGCAGCCACCAGGGCCAGAAAGAAGAGAACCTCAGATTCTGAGGATGAGGACTATGTGGTTGTTGAGGAAGAGGCCACCTTAAAGAGGAAAGTTCTGAAAAAGGAATATGGCACAGCTTCTGAAACTAAGCCAGGTCTGAAGACTAAGATGCCAGCAAGAAGACAGCCCATGTCTAAGGTAAGGAAAGTTGCCACAGGAGAAACAATGGAGTTCACTCTTGAACCCAAGCAAACTGGAGATGGTAAGAAGAGGAAAGAAAGGGTCAAGAAGACCATTGCCAGAGTAATTGGGAAGCCCTCAATGATGGAAGATGAAGAGGAAGAGGTTGCTGCACCAGCACCTAAAGCTCAAAGCTTATGGGAGATTGTCGGGGGGATGGATCCCGGGCAGGCAACGGAACCCGGATCCTCTTCAAAAAAACAATGGGGTTGGCACCGCCCCTCAATACCGGCACGCTCTTGGCCGGGTCGCTTGACCCGACCAAGCCCCGCAAGCCGGCCAGACTAGCCGACCCGGCAAGACACGTCAACTCGGCCCCAACAACTAGCGCAAGACAGCCGAACCCGGCACGACCAAAGCCTCCTTAACAAGCCAGCGTCACCCGTGGCGTGCTACGCAATCCAGTCGTGGGTCAACTCCCATCCCATCCAGGCCGTATGATGGGGACGAGTCTTCAATCAACGATGACCGAGGCAACAGTGCCCCGCCCATGTCTTTGGTCAGCAGGAACGTAGCAACAGTGCCCCGCCCATGTCTCTGGTCAGCAGGAACGTAGCAACAGTGCCCCTCACCTACCTGCTGACGAGGGCTGGCGCGGCTGCAGTGCCCCGCCTTCACCGCTGACGACATCAAGCGGCAACCTAACGGAGAGCACTATACGCGACTCGACTCGACCACGCCCTGACGATCGACAAGACTGCGCACAGTCCCCCTAGGCATGTGGGGCCCGCACCTAGGGGAACCCTGCGAACCACAAGCCCTCAGCGGGACCCAGCCCGGGTCCCCGGACACCGACAATACAGACCCACCGACTTGTAACATTACCATTGTACCCCCGGGGGGTTGGACTATATAACCCCCTGGGAGCCCGTGATCATAGGAGGGGAGAGAGGGGACGAGCAAGAGGGCAATCAGAAGACACATACGAGAGAAAAGCAAGTAAGCATAGGACTAGCCACAAAACAGCAACACCAGAGAGAAGGAGCAGCCCAAGCCTTGGCCAGCTTCCTACCTCCTCCATACAGCGCCAGGAGCAACATTGTACTATCGATCATCCAACTACACTCGGCAGGACTAGGGGTATTATCTCTCCGGAGAGCCCCGAACCTGGGTATGTCCGGCGTCCCGCGCCCGCTCATGCCTACCTCGCCTCTGGAGTTCACCAGCGCCCTCGAGCCTCCTCCTCTCTTTAGCCATCCCTTGGAATCTGCCGTGCGCCCACCATGACAGTTGGCGCGCACCGTGGGGCCGCTCGAGGAGCTGGCCGGGAGCATGCTTCAGACGGGGCCCTTCTCCTACACCGACGAGTCCGTCGCGCTTGCGGATGACGTCATCGGCGCGCTTGCCGCCTCCTTCGCCGCGCTGCGCATCTCCGATGCGTTCGCGGCCGACGAGTACCCCAGCGAGGTGCTCAGCTACTCCGACTCTCCTCTCTCCCTCAGCGGTGGCGTTTCCACCGGGGCAATGGACGTCCATGTGGAGGTCTTCATCACCTGCGACGGTGCCTCCTCCTCGTCGAGCAAGACGAGGAAGGCTGCCGAAGCCAGGGCCGCAGCGGGTCGGATCAAGCCGTCCGATCCGTTGCGCGCCGCAATGTAGAGCCTCCGCATCCCCATCGGCACCAACGTCGACGCCACCAACGTCGCTGAGGCCCGAACCCAGCTCGAGGAAAGGCACCAGCAGATGATGGACCTGTCTGAGACGCTCGCCGCCACTCAGCGTCACCTAGACGCCGCTCAGCTGGAGCACGATGCCGCCTACGGATTCATGCCCGCCGCGGCCGGACCAAGCCAGGTCGCCGATGTGCGTGCCGGGGGAGGAGCGATCGGCCGGGCCCTCGCCGTCATCCCAACCATCTACGAGACCCCAGCGAAGAACATGTGCACTGCCCAGGCAGCCGCAGCCGGCCTGGACCAGCTCGTGGGTGAGGAGCTGAAAGAGCGCATCGGGCGGATGTGCGAACTCCTCCACGTCGCCAACACCCAGTAGGACCGCCTCAACCAGCTCGCCAAGACGGCGGGATCCGGCTCTGCCCGCCTTGGCGGGCCCGGTGAACTTCTGTACACTGCTTCCTCGCCACCCAGTGAGGCGCACTCCGGCCGAGCCCGGACTCGGCACGACCCGGCCGCTACAGCCACCGGCAGATTGGGCGACGAGCCTGTCCTAGAGATCCAGCGCGGACCCGGCCAGCAGGGCCGGCCTCTGGCTCCAACCGACTCGGCCCCCTGTGGCTTGGCCGCAAGTCGACTCGGCCCACGCGCCATTGACGATGCCGACGCTCACCACCGCCTCGATTGGATCGCTCGCTCCCTGGAGGTGGAGGAGAGCGGCGCTATCGGGCCGGCGTGCTTCGGCCCGCGCATCCGGGAGGAGCCCTTCCCCAAAGGATTCATGCTCCCCCGCGACACCCCAAGTACAACAGGACGGTGAAGCCAGAAGACTGGCTCACTGTCGGTGTCAAACCGGCGGATCTCGGGTAGGGGGTCCCGAACTATGCATCTAAGGCGGATGGTAACAAGAGGCAGGGGACACGATGTTTTACCCAGGTTCGGGCCCTCTTGATGGAGGTAAAACCCTATGTCCTGCTTGATTTATTCTTGATGATATGAGTATTACAAGAGTTGATCTACCGCAAGATCAGAGAGGCTAAACCCTAGAAACTAGCCTATGGTATGATTGTATGTTATTGTGTCCTACTGACTAAAACCCTCCGGTTTATATAGACACCGGGGAGGGTTAGGGTTACACAAGGTCGGTTACAAAGGAGGAGATATCCATATCCGTACTGCCTAGCTTGCCTTCCACGCCAAGTAGAGTCCCATCCGGACACGGGACGAAGTCTTCAATCTTGTATCTTCATAGTCTAACAGTCCGGACAAAGGATATAGTCCGGCTGTCCGGAGACCCCATAATCCAGGACTCCCTCAGTAGCCCCTGAACCAGGCTTCAATGACGATGAGTCCGGCGCGCAGTATTGTCTTCGGCATTGCAAGGTAGGTTCCTCCTCCGAATACACCATGGAAGAATTTGAATACAAGGATAGTGTCCAACCCTGCAAAATAAGTTCCACATACCACCGTAGAGAGAATAATATTTCCACAAATCTAATCTGCGGACTTGTTTTGGCAACATGACATTAAGCCATGGCCCGGTGATTATTCGAATCGTTTCCTTTAACTAGCCCCGCACATAATGCGAGGCAGTTTTTTGACATGTCTTGTCAAAGCAGAGATCGTGTCCCCCTTATTATGGGATTCTCGTCAATACGGGCGTGGGTAACCCAACCGCGCCATCGATTACGGCGCTTGGGGGATAAGCAAGTTTTACCAGGCTAGTGGGGGCGCATAGTTTCGGCCGCCCTTATAAAGGGACAAGGTTTAACCTTTTTCTACCCACGCCTTCTTCCTCCTTGCTCATCCACTCTTGCGCACTCGAGCTCTAATGCCCAAGTCCACATCTTTCTCCTCAACCTCCTCCAAACATGTCCGGAGCAGGAGGCAAGTGGATGGCTTCCTTCGTTACGGGGGGACACATCAAAAAGTTACGCGGACCCGGCGGCGAAGCGTCGGCAAACCGGAAAGACGGCATGGCAACCCGCCATGAGCTTCGAGCAGATGCTCGACGCCCCCTGCAAGCACCACAGCGGCGCAAGACCCTCCACGTACACGCTTCGGCAGTGTGCCATCACCAAGCGCATCATGAGGGTCGACGTCCCGCCCCCTCCGGCTCCGGCTCCGGGCGCGGGACAGCCGCCTCCGCCTCCACCGCCGCCTCCAGCTGGCGGTGCGATGCGCGACGATGCCTACCCGGACCAGAACACGGCCTATGTCGTCTTCACCAGCCTCGGCGATGACAAGCGCAGCGAGCGCCTCCTTCGGCAAGAGGTGAACACCGTCGTCCCGGCCAAGACGGAGTTCATGCACTGATCGAATCGCCCGATCACCTGGACCTGGGAGGATCACCCAGCAGTCATACCGAGTCCGGGTGGTTACGCCCTCGTCCTCAACCCCACCATTGTCACGCGGCGCACATGCAAGTTCTCCCGAATCCTCATCGATGGTGGCAACAGCATCAACATCCTCTACCACGACACGATGACCAAGGTCGGCCTCAAGGCCGAGGACCTGGAGCCGACCCGAACGATCTTCCATGGCATCGTGTCCGGCCTCTCCTGCTCCCCCATTGGCCGGGTCCCACTAGATGTCTTGTTCGGTGACAGCAGCCACTTCCGGCGCGAACCGATCTGGTTCGAGGTGGTGGACCTGTCCAGCGCATATCACGCATTGCTGGGCTGGCCCGTGCTCGCCAAGTTCATGGCGGTTCCCCACTACACGTACCTGAAGATGAAGATGCCGGGTCCCAAGGGCCTCATCACCATCACCGACGATTACCGCAAGTCCCTGGAATGCGCCCCAGATGGTGCCAAGTTGGTCGAGTCGCTGGTCATCGTCGCCCTGGCAAGCGAGGCCTCCGCCGCGTCGATCCCGACCCCGGACCCGGCCGACGAGGCCGCCTTCAAGCCCTCCAAGGAGACCAAGAAAGTGAAGCTCAACCCAGAAGACCCCAGCCGCAGCAAGTACGTTGTCATAGGCGCCCGCCTCGACAACAAATAGGAAGGCGAGCTCGTCGACTTCCTCTGTGAGAATCGGGATATCTTCACATGGACCCCCAAGGACATGCCGGGTATCCCGAGGAAGTATGCCGAGCACAAACTTCACGTCCACAAGGACGCCAAGCCTGTCAGTCAACCCCTACGATGATTTTCTGAAGAGAAGAGAAGAACCATTGGTGAAGAGGTCGCCAAGCTTTTGGCGGCCGGCTTCATAATGGAAGTGTTTCACCCCGAGTGGCTGGCCAATCCAGTCCTCGTACTGAAGAAGAACAAGACCTGACGCATGTGTATTGACTACACCAGCCTCAACAAGGCATGTCCCAAGGATCCGTTCGCCCTCCCGCGGATCGACCAAGTCATCGAATCAACCGCCGGATGTGAGCTCCTGTCCTTCCTGGACGCTTACTCCGGCTACCACCAGATCAAGCTGGACCTGACCAACGCCCTGAAGACGTCCTTCATCACGCCCTTTGGGCATATTGCTACATCACATGTTGTTCGGCTTGAAGAACGCTGGCGCCACCTTCCAGCGCTGCATGCAGAAATGCCTGTTGCCGCAACTCGGCCGCAATATCCACGTATACGTGGATGACATCATGGTGAAGACCAAGCAGCACCTCACGCTCCTCGATGATTTGAAGGAAACCTTCACCAACCTCCGTGAATACAAGGTCAAGCTTAATCCGGAAAAATGTGCCTTCGGCGTCCCGGCCGGAAAGCTACTCGGCTTCCTCGTCTCGGAACGCGGCATTGAGGCGAACCCGGAGAAGATCAAGGCCATCGAGCACATGCGCAAGCCGGCTCGGCTGCGCGATGTCCAGAAGTTCACCGGATGCTTGGCCTCGGTCAGCCGGTTTCTAAGCGGCTGGGCGAGAGGGCGCTACCCCTGTACCAGCTGATGAAGAAGACGAGCCCGTTCGAATGGAACGGCAAGGCAGACGAGGCCTTCCAAGACCTCAAGCGCATGCTCTCCACCGCACCAGTCCTGGCCGCACTGATCGGCAAGGAGCCGTTGTTGCTCTACATAGCCGCGACCTCGCGGGCTGTCAGCACGGTGCTGGTGGTTGAGCGACCATAGAAGGGCAAGATCCAAGCCGTCCAGCGCCCAGTCTACTACCTGAGCGAGGTGCTCTCCATCTCCAAGCAGAACTACCCGCACTACAAGAAGATGTGTTACAGCATGTACTTCACCGCAAAGAAGCTGAAGCAGTATTTCCAAGAGCACGTTGTCACCGTGGTCAGCACGGCGCCTATTGGAGAAATCATCGGGTGCCGAGATGCCTCTGGCCGGGTTGCCAAGTGGGCGATCCAACTAGCCGGCCACACCATCCTCTACGAGCCCCACACTGTGATCAAGTCTCAAGCCCTGGCCGACCTCCTCATCGACTGGACCGAGACCCAGTACTTGCCACCGCCTCCCGACTCGACGCATTGGCGCATGCACTTCGACGCGTCCAAGATGCGACTCGGCTTGGGGGCCGGCATCGTACCGTCGTCCCCAAAGGGCGACCGGCTCCGATACGCGCTCCAGATCCACTTTGTCGCCTCCAACAATGTTGCCGAGTACGAAGCCCTTGTGCACGGCCTCCGGCTTGCCAAGGAACTCGGCATCCGGCGCATCCTGTGCTACGGCGACTCGGACCCGGTGGTGCAGTAGTGCTCCGGCGAATGGGACACCCTCAACTCCAACATGGCAAGCTACCGCTTCCTCGTCCAGACGCTGTCTGGACTCTGGGTCCTTTGAGGGTTGTGGGTTCCTCCACGTCCCACGCGCGGAGAACGAAGCAGCCGACACGCTCGCCAAGATTGCCTCGTCACGACAAGCCATCCCATCCGGCGTCTCCCTCGAGCACCTGTGTAAGCCGTCCGTCAAGCCATCGCCGACCTCCGAGTCCATCCACGTTCCAGACGACCCGGCCGCACCTCAACCTGGCCCAGGGACTGCTGAACCCGGCCCAGGGGCTGCTCAGCTTGACCCGGCCACCATCGTCCCGGACCCGGCCGTTGCCATCCTCGACCCGGGGGCTGCTCAACTCGGCTCGGGGGCTGCCAACTCGGAACCCAACCTAGTGGCCGTCTTCGCCGTGGTTGCTGATACGTCTCCAACGTATCTACTTTTCCAAACAATTTTGCCCTTGTTTTGGACTATAACTTGCATGATTTGAATGGAACTAACCCGGACTGACACTGTTTTCAGCAGAATTACCATGGTGTTATTTATGTGCAGGAGCAAACATTCTCGGAATGACCTGGAACTTCACGGGCCACTTTTTAGAAAATAAGAAAAATACCCGCAAAAGATGAAGGCCAGGGGGCCCACCACCTCTCCACGAGGGTGGGGGCTCGCCTGCCCCCCTAGGGCGCGCCCCCTACCTCATGGGCCCCTTGTTGCCTCTCCGACTCCAACTCCAACTCCATATATTGAGTTTCGGGGAGAGAAAAATCAGGAAGAAGAAATCATCGAGTTTTACGATACGGAGCCGCCGCCAAGCCCTAAAACCTCTCGGGAGGGCTGATCTGGAGTCCGTTCAGGGCTCCGGAGAGAGGAATCCGTCGCCATCGTCATCATCAACCATCCTCCATCACGAATTTCATGATGCTCACTGCCGTGCGTGAGTAATTCCATCATAGGCTTGCTGGACGGCGATGGGTTGGATGGGATCTATCATGTAATCGAGTTAGTTTTGTTAGGGTTTGATCCCTAGTGTCCACTATGTTCTGAGATTGATGTTTCTATGACTTTGCTATGGTTAATGCTTGTCACTAGGGCCCGAGTGCCATGATTTCAGATCTGAACCTATTATGTTTTCATCAATATATGAGTGTTCTTGATACTATCTTGCAAGTCTATAGTCACCTATTATGTTTTATGATCCATTAACCCCGAAGTGACAATAATCGGGATACTTACCGGTGATGACCGTAGTTTGAGGAGTTCATGTATTCACTATGTGTTAATGCTTTGTTCCGGTTCTCTATTAAAAGGAGGACTTAATATCCCTTAGTTTCCCTAAGGACCCCGCTGCCACGGGAGGGTAGGACAAAAGATGTCATGCAAGTTCTTTTCCATAAGCATGTATGACTATATTCGGAATACATGCCTACATTATATCAATGAACTGGAGCTAGTCCTGTGTCACCCTAGGTTATGACTGTTACATGATGAACCGCATCTGGCATAATTCTCCATCACTGATCCATTGCCTACAAGCTTTCCATATATTGTTCTTCGCTTATTTACTTTCCCGTTGCTATTGCTATCATCACTACAAAATACCAAAAACATTACTTTTATTACTGTTACCTTTTGCTGCCGTTACCACTACTATCATATTACTTTGCTACTAAACACTCTGCTGCAGATATTAAGTTTCCAGGTGTGGTTGAATTGACAACTCAACTGCTAATACTTCAGAGTATTCTTTGGCTCCCCTTGTGTCGAATCAATAAATTTGGGTTGAATACTTTACCCTCGAAAATTGTTGCGATCCCCTATACTTGTGGGTTATCAAGACTATTTTCTGGTGCCGTTGCCGGGGAGCATAGCTCCATTCTTTGAGTCACTTGGGATATATATATGCTTATCATTATGAAGAACTTGAGAGAACCGAAAACCAAGATCTATCCCTCAACTATGAGGGGAGGTAAGGAACTGCCATCTAGCTCTGCACTTGATTCACCTTCTGTTATGGGTAAGTTTGCGACACCTACACCTGCTTCTGCTATTCGTTCTGATATGTCGCATGTTATTGATGATGCCACTTCTGCTATGCATGATACTTATGATGAAACTACCTCTATGCCTAATACTACTGTGCCACTCAGTGATTTGCTTGATGAACAAATTGCTAGAGCTAGATAAATTGAAAATATTGAATTTGATGATACTGATGAAAGTGATGATGAAGAATCACTTGTTATTCCTAAGGGTTATGTTTTTTATCAAGAAGCTTCTTTCGCTATTTTAGCTTGCAAAAATATATATGAACCAAAAAGGTTATTGGCTAAATGGAGTAAGCAATCTCTAAGTGATAGAATGAAACCCGACCCTGCTTTTGCTACTTCACCTATCTGTGTTACTGATAAGGATTATGAATTCTCTGTTGATCCTGATATAATTACTTTGGTTGAACCTGATCCTTTTCATGGTTATGAATGTGAAACTGTAGTGGCACATCTTACTAAATTGAATGATATAGCTACCCTGTTTACTAAAGATGAGAGAACTCGCTGCTTTTATATCCTTAAAATATTTCCGTTCTCATTAAAGGGTGATGCTAAGATATGGTTTAATTCTCTTGATCCTGGTTGTGTGCGTAGTCCCCAGGATATGATTTATTACTTCTCTGCTAAATATTTCCCTGCTCATAAGAAACAAGCTGCTTTAAGGGATATATATAATTTTGTGCAAATTGAAGAAGAGAGTCTCCCACAAGCTTGGGGAGGCTTCTCCAATTACTTAATGCTTTGCCTGATCATCCTCTTAAGAAAAATGAAATACTTGATATCTTTTATAATGGACTAACTGATGCCTCCAGAGATTACCTGGATAGTTGTGCTGGTTCTGTTTTCGGGGAAAGAACACCGGATGAAGCTGAAATTTTATTGAATAATATGTTGACAAATGAAAATAATTGGACACCTCCGGAGCCAATTCCTGAGCCTATTCCTAAACCAACTCCGAAGAAGAGGGGTATTCTATTTCTCAGTCCTGAAGATATGCAAGAGGCAAAGAAATCTATGAAATAAAAAGGTATTAAAGCTGAAGATGTTAAGAATTTACCTCCTATTGAATAAATACATGGTCTTAATTTACCACCTGTTGAAGAAACATATAATCCAGATCCTTCACCTATTGAAGAAACTCATGGTCTTGATAACCCGACACAGGTAGTAAAGGTAAATTCTCTCTACAGATATGATAAAGCTAAAATCCCATTTACTAAGTTTGCTAGCCCATGCTTAGATGAGTTTGATAAATTTATGGCTAAGCAAGAAGACTTTAATGCTTACTTTGGTAGACAATTGAAATACAATTCAAATATGCTTGAACACTTGGGTGATTATATGGCTAATGTTAAAGGTGAACTTAAACTTATTAGTAAACATGCTTCTATGGTTACCACTCAAGTAGAACAAGTACTTAAATCTCAAAATGATTTGCTCAATGAATTGAATAGTAAAAATAATTATAATGTTGTTAGAGTGGCTACTAGAACTGGTAGAATGACTCAGGAACCTTTGTATCCTGAAGGCCACCCTAATAGAATTGAGCAAGATTCTCAGAGAAATAATATAGATACACCTAGTCCTTCTAAAAGGAAGAAAAACAAAAATGATAGGACTTTGCATGCTTCTAGTGATCCTATTGTTGAAACATCTGAGAATCCAAATGATATTTCTATTTCTGATGCTGAAACACAATCTGGTAATGAACCTGAAACTAGTGATAATGTTAATGATCATGTTCATAATGATGCTCAACCTAGTAATGATAATGATATAGAAATTGAACCTGTTGTTGATCTTGATAACCCACAAGCAAAGAATCAATGTTATGATAAGAAAGAATCTGTTGCTAGGAAACATGGTAAAGAAAGAGAGCCTTGGGTTCAGAAACCCATGCCTTTTCCTCCCAAACCATCCAAGAAAAAGAATTATGAGGATTTTGAGCGCTTTGCTGAAATGATTAGACCTATCTTTTTGCGTATGCGATTAACTGATATGATCAAAACCAATCCTTATGCTAAGTACATGAAAGATATTATTACAAATAAAAGAAAGATACCGGAAGCTGAAATTTCCACCATGCTTGCTAATTATACTTTTAAGGGTGGAATACCAAAGAAACTTGGAGATCTCGGTGTACCCACTATACCATGCTCTATTAAAAGAAACTATGTTAAAACTGCTTTATGTGATCTTGGAGCTGGAGCTAGTGTTATGCCTCTCTCTTTATATCGTAGACTTGATTTGAATAAGTTGACACCTACTGAAATATCTTTGCAAATGGCTGATAAATCAACTGCTATACCTGTCGGTATTTGTGAGGATGTGCCAGTTGTAGTTGCAAACGTTACTATTTTAACGGACTTTGTTATTCTTGATATTCCTGAGGACGATAGTATGTCTATTATTCTTGGAAGACCCTTTTTGAATATTGCAGGGGTTGTTATTGACTGCACTAAAGGCAATGTCACTTTTCATGTTAATGATAATGAACATACGGTACACTTTCCGAGGAAACAACCTCAAGTTCATAGCATCAACTCTATTGGAAAAATTCCATCGATTATATTTGGAGGTTTTGAATTTCCTCTTCCTACTGTCAAGAAGAAATATGATATTTTTATTATTGGGGATGTGCATATCCCCGTTGAGGTAACATAGTGTTATTTGAAATTTCTCCGGTTCCATGTTATTCGGAATGAGTTCGTCAACAAGACTTGATCAACCTTGTTAGAGGATTCCTTTTGATGATCATGAGATGGATGAAACTAGAAGGCACAACCTTCTGTACCCCACTTTTACTTTCTGTTATTTATATTAAATAAAATAAAAATAAATATTTTTCTGTCTGTTATCTGGTTATCCGTGCAATATAAAAATACCTCAAAAATAAAAGTTCTCCAAATGCCCTGAAATTTAAATATGATTTTTTCTAGATTATTTGAGAATATTTGACACTGAGAACATAGCAGGTGGGTCAACCACCTGCCCACGAGGGTGGAGGGCGTGGCCCCTGTCTCGTGGGCCCACAGTGGCCCTCCTCCACTTATTATTTCACCCACACACTCCTTCTTCCTCCCCCCAAACACGAATATCCATCTCAAGCACGAGTTCAAGCTCACTTTGCTGCCATTTTCGATCTCCTTGCTCAAAGCACCTGTCACAAACCTGCTTGGGGAGATTGTTCCTTGGTATGTGACTCCTCCATTGGTCCAATTAGTTTTTGTTCTAGTGCTTTATTCTTTGCAATTTTTTGCTGCTTAGGTGACCCTGTTCTTGAGCTTGCATGTCAAATTTATATGGTCAAAAGTAGTTTTGATGCATGATATAGGCCCTAGGCATTTGTAGGAGTAGTTGCTATCAATATTATTGAGTTTGGTTTACTTTTATTTTGAAGTTGCTAAAAAATTTCAGAATTTTTTAGAGGAAGAAATATGCTTAGGAAAATGTTCCAAGGTGGTTCTTCAAGGAAGCAAGGAATGTAAAAATGTTCCAAGGCTTGCAATGCATGATGCTGA
This sequence comes from Triticum dicoccoides, assembly GCF_002162155.2. Lineage (NCBI taxonomy): Eukaryota > Viridiplantae > Streptophyta > Magnoliopsida > Poales > Poaceae > Triticum > Triticum dicoccoides. The sequence continues at coordinate 159,331,919 of NC_041390.1, read as the reverse complement.
TGACGAGCCACCAAGAAACACTCCAGTGCGTCCTTGTGAATGGCCTTCTGAGAACTTTATGGATCGAGCGGGAATTAAAGAAGAATTTAACGCATATTTGTGTAACGCTGATCTTGTGAGCTTCGAGGAAGAGAAGTGCAGCCAGTATCACAACCTCACCAGTACCTTTGTGAGGAGGTTTGAATTTTCAACTTCACGTAGTTCTCCAACTGTCCTGTTTGATCTTTATGATAAATCTTACACTATGGACTTAGAGGATTTTACCACTGCATGCAAACTTCCACAATGGGGTAGTATAAGGGATCCTCGCAAATCTGAATTTAGAGATTTTCTTGCTAGCATAACTGTGGGAGAATCTAGAGATATTACACAAGCTACCATAGGGAGCATTCACTTTCCTGCTATACATTATTTTGCTCTCTTCATAGGTAGATGCATCAATGGTAAAGATGAGGCATGTCACATGTGTGTCCCCGATCTCAATATTCTTAGGAGTGCTGTGTTAGGAGATAAATCTTATAACTTGGGAGCCATTGTTGCATGTAGGTTGCATCTTAATAGATTTAATGGAGATGTCTTTGGAGGAATTTATGCAACCCGCATAGCTAATTTTCTTGGTATAGACATACGCGAAGATGATATTGAATTACCACCTGCTTACCTAGACTTTAATGCTATGGTTCACCACCAGTTTGTTGAGAGGAATGAATCACCTCTCCAGTATCGACTAATCTTTGACAGACGCCGTGCTGTCCGTATTACTCTCCCTGCTCCTACCTTCTTTGATTATCAGGCAAGAGGAAGATATACTATTACCAGAGAGGAGGCAGATGAGTACGAGAGGAGAGAGGAGGCTACTTGTCGCCGCGCTGCAGCTCAGCAGGCAATAGTCGCTGTATCGCAGTACGACCCCAACTACTATTACGAATATCCGCCAAGCCAGCCGTGGCCATAGACCAACTTAGGCTAAAAGCCTAAGCATGGGGGAGTACGTATTTCCCACCGACATTACATTCATGTTCACACACTCATTGCTAGATGTCGGTGCTCATACTTTTTCATTGTATCATCCATGCTAGCTTAATTTCCTTTTTTATGCTTTCTTCTTGTGTGTTTAATAAACCTTAAGAAAAACCAAAAAAATTTAGCTGTAGCTTTTAATCAGTTTAATTTCCATGCTTGTAGTAGTAATTAAAAAGAAAACCCAAAAATATTTCCTATTCTTCTTTTTGCTTGTTGGGAGCTTTCCTGTGTAAATAGTTTTATTTCTTTTCTTTTCTTTGGGGGTCGATAGGAGAAGACCATGATTAAATTGTTGAAGTGGCTCTTATATGCATTATTGTTGATCTGACAAAAGAGCCCATATTGCCTTGTCTTCTCCTGTTTATTGAATGCTTGCAGATTCCAGCTTAGTCCAATGCACGTGCACTATTATTATTATTTACACTATTCGGTCGTGCAAGTGAAAGGTAATTATGATGATATATGATGGATTGGCTGAGATAAGAAAAGCTGGTATGAACTCGACCTCTTTTGTTTTTGTAAATATGATTAGTTCATCGTTACTGATTCGGCCTATTATGAATAAACATGTTTGCAATGACAATTAGAGATCATACTTTCTTGTGCCATACTTGATTAGCTATGAGTTATAATGGTTTACCTTGCACACCAACATGCTATTGAGATGGTTGTGATGTGGTATGATAGGGTGGTATCCTCCTCTGAATGATTTAAGTGACTTGACTTGGCGCATGTTCACGCATGTAGTTGAAACAAAATCAACATAGCCTTCACGATATTTATGTTCATGGTGGATTATATCCTACTCATGCTTGCATTCGGTGTTGATTAATTTTAATGCATGTTCATGACTGTTGTCGCTCTCTAGCTGGTCACTTCCTAGTCTTTTGCTAGCCTTCACCTGTACTAAGCGGGAATACTGCTTGTGCATCCAATCCCTTAAACCCCAAAGTTATTCCACATGAGTCCACTATACCTACCTATATACGGTATCTACCTGCCGTTCCAAGTAAATTTGTATGTGCCAAACTCTAAACCTTCAAATAAATATCCTGTTTTGTATGCTCGAATAGCTCATGTATCAACTAGGGTTGTCTGTATCTTCCATGTTAGGCGGGTTATTCTCAAGAGGAGTGGACTCCGCTCCTCACTCACGAGATAAATGGCTGGTCACCGGGATGCCCAGTCCCATGCTTTATGCAAACTAAATCAAAATAATTGCAAACAAAACTCCCATGGGACTCTTGTTAGTTGGAGGCACTCGTTGTTTCGAGCAAGCCATGGATTGATGCTTGTTGGTGGAAGGGGCAGTGTAAACTTTACCATTCTGTTTGGGAACCGCCTATAATGTGTGTAGCATGGAAGATATCGCCATGTCTTGGTTGTTATGTTGACAATGAAAGTATACCGCTCAAAATATTATTCACCTCTGTTTCAAAACCGAGCTCTGGCACCTCTACAAATCCCTGCTTCCCTCTACGAAGGGCCTATCTATTTACTTTTATGCTGAGTCATCATCCTCTTATTAAAAAGCACCAGTTGGAGAGCACCACTGTCATTTGCATTCATTATTGTTAGTTTACATTGAGTATGACTTGACTAGATCTCTTTTACCATGAATTACAATGTCTAGTCAGTCCTTGGTCTTTAAAGGTGCTCTGCATTTATGTTTTGCGGTCTCAGAAAGGGCTAGCGAGATACCACCTTGTTATATCATATTACGATTGTTTTGAGAAAGTGTTGTCATCCGAGATTTATTATTATTGCTCACTAGTTGATTATGCTATTGATATGAGTAAACTTGAGACCTATGCGTTATTGTGAATGTGGTTAGTTATAATCTGTGCTGAAAACTTGAATGCTGGCTTTACATATTTACAACAACAAGAGCAAACAGAGTTTGTAAAAGTTTTTCTTTATCACTTTTAGTTTGTCAACTGAATTGCTTGAGGACAAGCAAAGGTTTAAGCTTGGGGGAGTTGATACGTCTCCAACGTATCTACTTTTCCAAACACTTTTGCCCTTGTTTTGGACTCTAACTTGCATGATTTGAATGGAACTAACCCGGACTGACGTTGTTTTCAGCAGAATTACCATGGTGTTATTTATGTGCAGGAGCAAACGTTCTCGGAATGACCTGAAACTTCATGGAGCCACTTTTCAGAAAATAAGAAAAATACCTGCAAAAGATGAGGGCCAGGGGGCCCACCACCTCTCCACGAGGGTGGGGGGCGCGCCCCCCTACCTCGTGGGCCCCCTGTTGCCTCTCTGACTCCAACTCCAACTCCATATATTGAGTTTTGGGGAGAAAAAAATCAGGGAGAAGAAATCATCGCGTTTTACGATATGGAGCCGCCGCCAAGCCCTAAAACCTCTCGGGAGGGCTGATCTGGAGTCCATTCGGGGCTCCGGAGAGGGGAATCCGTCGCCATCGTCATCATCAACCATCCTCCATCACGAATTTCATGATGCTCACCGCCGTGCGTGAGTAATTCCATCGTAGGCTTGCTGGACGGTGATGGGTTGGATGGGATCTATCATGTAATCGAATTAGTTTTGTTAGGGTTTGATCCCTAGTGTCCACTATGTTCTGAGATTGATGTTGCTATGACTTTGCTATGCTTAATGCTTGTCACTAGGGCCCGAGTGCCATGATTTCAGATCTGAACCTATTATGTTTTCATCAATATATGAGTGTTCTTGATCCTATCTTGCAAGTCTATAGTCACCTATTATGTGTTATGATCCGTTAACCCCGAAGTGACAATAATCGGGATACTTACCAGTGATGACCGTAGTTTGAGGAGTTCATGTATTCACTATGTGTTAATGCTTTGTTCTGGTTCTCTATTAAAAGGAGGCCTTAATATCCCTTAGTTTCCGTAAGGACCCCGCTGCCATGGGAGGCTAGGACAAAAGATGTCATGCAAGTTCTTTTCCATAAGCATGTATGACTATATTCGGAATACATGCATACATTATATCAATGAACTGGAGCTAGTTCTGTGTCACCCTAGGTTATGACTGTTACATGATGAACCGCATCCGGCATAATTCTCCATCACTGATCCATTGCCTACGAGCTTTCCATATATTGTTCTTCACTTATTTATTTTCCCGTTGCTATTGCTATCATCACTACAAAATACCAAAAACATTACTTTTATTACTGTTACCTTTTGCTACCGTTACCACTACTATCGTATTACTTTGCTACTAAACACTCTGCTGCAGATATTAAGTTTCCAGGTGTGGTTTAATTGACAACTCAACTGCTAATACTTGAGAGTATTCTGTGGCTCCCCTTGTGTCGAATCAATAAATTTGGGTTGAATACTTTACCCTCGAAAACTATTGTGATCCCCTATACTTGTGGGTTATCAGTTGCGGCTCCATCTTGGGCCCTCCCAATATCATAATTTTTGGAGAATGGGGTTCTCCCCATGGACGAGACCGAAGCTCGGCAAGTGCAGCGCCGGGCGTCCGCCTACAGCATCATCAACAATGAGCTCGTCAAGCGCAGCTCCACCGGTGTGTTCCAGCGCTGCGTCGAGCAGGAACGGGGCATCGACATCCTCCTCGACATACATCAGGGCGAGTGCGGGCACCACGCCGCATCACGATCCCTGGTGGCAAAGGCATTCCGCCATGCTTTCTATTGGCCCACGGCCCTCCAAGATGCCGAGTCGCTCGTCCTCAAGTGTGAGGGATGCCAGCGCTTCAGCAAACGCAGCCACCAGCCGGCATCAGCACTCCGCACCATACCGATCGCCTGGCCCTTCGTGGTCTGGGGACTCGACATGGTGGGACCCTTCAAAACCGCTCGAGGTGGCATGACGCACTTGCTGGTGGCAGTGGACAAATTCACCAAGTGGATCGAGGCAAGACCAATCAAGAAACTGGACGATCCAACAGCTGTCCGGTTCATCAAGGACATAGTGGTGCGCTACGGCATGCCAAACAGCATCATCACCGACAACGGCACCAACTTCGCCAAGGGCGCGCTCGAGTAATACTGCTCCGTCTCCGGCATCCGCCTCGACCTGGCCTCCGTTGCGCATCCGCAGTCCAACGGGCAGGTCAAGCGGGCCAATGGACTCATCATGTCCGGCATCAAGTCGTGACTCGTCAAGCCACTCATCCGCTCACCCGGCAGCTGGCTTGACGAGTTGCCAACCATTCTCTGGAGTCTACGCACGACGCCGAATCGTTCGACCGGGTTCACCCCGTTCTTCCTCATCTATGGAGCCGAAGCCATCATCCCGACCGACGTCGAGTTTGACTTGCCGTGCGTCGTGATGTACACTGAAGCCGAAGCCAGAGAAGCCTGTGAAGATGGCGTCGACCTGCTCGTGGAAGCACGCCTCCTGGCACTCAGTCGCTCGTCCATCTACCAGCAAGGCCTGAGGCACTACCACAGCAAGAAGATCAAGCCCCTCGCGTTCCGTGAGGGCGACCTCGTCCTCCGACTCGTCCAAGAGCAGACAGGCCAGCACAAGCTGTCCCCTCCATGGGAGGGCCCATTCATCGTGAGGAAGGCCTTGTGTGACCGCAACGCCTACTACCTCATCGACGCATGCAAGTCAAGGAAGCACAAGAAGGACACCGCCGGTGAAGAAACGACCCGGCCGTGGAATGCGGAACTCCTCCGCCTGTTTTACAGTTAGCCGCACGAGCGTATGTATCGTCGCCTTTTGTAAACGCATGGAACCATGGGGTCCCTGAATGAGACTCGGGGGCTGCCTTTGGTCGACCAATTTATTGTGTCCCTATTTTCTTGCATCACTATACCACTGAACCCGGCCACCGGTCCGACTTGCTCGACCCGGGGGCTCGGGGGCTGGCCGGCTCGGTCGCCACCTTACTTGGTGATTCCTGATAAAGTTAGGATGCCACGGTCCCCCACTTCGCCCTAAAGCCACAGATCCAGCTTTGGATGTCAGCTGGCAAGCACAACGGGCCAAAGCTCCTTTACGCTTCATACACTAAGTCAAAGGCTGCCGGGGCGATCAACCCGGCCCACCATTCATCAAATGAACAGCCGCACGACTGACGGCTCGCCAACCGGCTTCGCCGGATTACCGCCAGCCGGCCCAGTGGGTGTTTCGCTCGCGCTCAACGTTTCGAGGGACCCAAGTCCAGAGCGCTCCTCTCAAAGAACCAAACTCCTTGTCATGGACCGGAGCCTCGACTGTCTAACTCGCAGGAGGGGGGGGTTGAGAAAGGAAAAACGCACGAAATCGGTCCAAAAAACGGAAGGCAAAAAGCGAAAGCACCCACGACATCTACACAAGTATTTAAGAAAAGGCCCACGGCCTGAGTTCATTACACCCTAAAACCCCCAGTGGGTGGGTGGACCTGCTATTTAATAGATTTTACACAAAGTTTCTCAGGCATCTCCAGCGCCGTGTCGCGACGTCGATGGCTCTCCCCTGGCGGCCTCCAGGTCCAACGAGGCGCCGGTGTCCTCCTCAGCACCCGCGTCGCGGTAGACGCCCGTCTCCTCCGAGCTCCCCTCCAGATCATGGAGGAGCAAGCCATAGTCATCGCCGTCCACGGCCCTGCCGTCTTCCATCCGCTCCAGATGGAACTCGTTATCGAAGGCGAACCCAGCGATGTAGCTAGCCCAGGAGGCGATCCGGACGCCTTACTCCTGCAAGAGCTGCTCCGAACCGGCCCGCTGGCACATCAACGCATCTAGCTACAGGTCCGGATGCCAGGACAGCGTGAACTGGAGCGCCATCTCAGCACCGGCACGAGCGGCGAAGATGCGCCACTCGCCAAGCCGGTCCAGCCCCATCTCCAACCAGCACGCCAGGCGCGAGAAGCTGCTCGGTTGGACGGAGTCCGGCCATAGGGCCGTCGTCATTGCGGTGCCGGCCTGGGACAGCCGCCCCAACTGCGTTCCCAGGACCTGCAGGCGGGCCTCAGCGGCGGCGATGATCTCTAGAAGGTCCAGGCCACCCGCGGATCCGTCCCGGACCCAATGATGATGGTCGGGTCGCGCTGATAGCGGACGGCTTCCTCTGCCAGCCGCTGCGTCTCCGGGAAGGCCCCTACCACAAAGGAAGAAGCGAGTTAGAAGAAGAACAACAAGGAAGAAAGGCTGGATCCCGACCCGGCAAACGACAAGAAAAAGCACTTACTACACAACCTTCTTCTTGTAGACATTGTTGGGCCTCCAAGTGCAGAGGTTTGTAGGACAGTAGCAAATTTCCCTCAAGTGGATGACCTAAGGTTTATCAATCCATAGGAGGCGTAGGATGAAGATGGTCTCTCTCAAGCAACCCTGCAACCAAATAACAAAGAGTCTCTTGTGTCCCCAACACACCCAATACAATGGTAAATTGTATAGGTGCACTAGTTCGGCGAAGAGATGGTGATACAAGTGGTATATGGATAGTAGATAAAGGTTTTTGTAATCTGAAAATACAAAAACAGCAAGGTAATTAATGGTAAAAGTGAGCATAAACGGTATTGCAATGCTAGTAAACAAGGCCTAGGGTTCATACTTTCACTAGTGCAAGTTCCCTCAACAATACTAACATAATTGGATCACATAACTATCCCTCAACATGCAACAAAGAGTCACTCCAAAGTCACTAATAGCGAAGAAAATGAAGAGATTATGGTAGGGTACGAAACCACCTCAAAGTTATTCTTTCCAATCAATCCGTTGGGCTATTCCTATAAGTGTCACAAACAGCCCTAGAGTTCGTACTAGAATGACACCTTCAGACAAAAATCAACGAAAATCCTAATGTCACCTAGATACTCCGATGTCACCTCAAGTATCCGTGGGTATGATTATACGATATTCATCACACAATCTCAGATTCATCTATTCAACCAGCACATAGAACCTCAAAGAGTGCCCCAAAGTTTCTACCGGAGAATCACGACGAAAACGTGTGCCAACCCCTATGCATAGGTTCATGGGCGGAACCCGCAAGTTGATCACCAAAACATACATCAAGTGAATCACGTGATATCCCATGTCACCACAGATACGCACGGCAAGACATACATCAAGTGTTCTCAAATCTTTAAAGACTCAATCCGATAAGATAACTTCAAAGGGGAAACTCAATTCATTACAAGAGAGTAGAGGGGCGGAGAAAACATCATAGGATCCAACTATAATAGCAAAGCTCGCGATACATCAAGATCGTATCACCTCAAAAACACGAGAGAGAGAGAGAGAGAGAGATCAAACACATAGCTACTGGTACATACCCTCAGCCCCGAGGGAGAACTACTCCCTCCTTGTCATGGAGAGCACCGGGATGATGAAGATGGCCACCAGAGAGGGACTGCCCCCTCCGGCAGGGTGCCGGAATGGGTCTAGATTCGCTTTCGGTGGCTACGGAGGCTTCTGGCGACGAAACTCCCGATCTATTGTGCTCTTCGATAGTTTTAGGGTATATGGAGATATATAGGCAGAAGAAGTACGTCAGGGGAGCCATGAGGGGCCCACGAGGGTGGAGGGCGCGCCCAGGGGGGTGGGCGTGCCCCCCTACCTCGTGGCCTCCTCAAAGCTTCCCTTACGTGCACTTCAAGTCTTCTGGGCTTCCTTCCTTCCAAAAATGGGTTCCGTGAAGTTTCAGGTCAATTGGACTCCGTTTGGTTTTCCTTTTCTTCAAAACCCTAAAACAAGGTAAAAACAGAAACTGGCACTGGGCTCTGGGTTAATAGGTTAGTCCCAAAAATGATATAAAAGTGTATAATAAAGCCCATAAACATCCAAAACAGTAGATAATATAGCATGGAACAATCAAAAATTATAGATACGTTGGAGACGTATCAGCATCCCCAAGCTTAATTCCTGCTCGTCCTCGAGTAGGTAAATGATAAAAAAGAATTTTTGATACAGAGTGCTACTTGGCATAATTTCAATGTAATTCTTCTTAATTGTGGTATGAATATTCAGATCCATAAGATTCAAGACAGAATTTTAATATTGACATAGAAACAATAATACTTCAAGCATACTAACTAAATGTCCTCTCAAAATAACATGGCCAAAGAAAGTTCATCCCTACAAAATTATATAGTTTAGTCATGCTCCATTTTCGTCACAGAAGGATGCTCTCATCATGCACAACCCCGATGACAAGCCAAGCAATTGTTTCATACTTTAGTAATCTCAAACCTATAAACTTTCACGCAATATATGAGCGCGAGCCATGGACATAGCACTATGGGTGGAATAGAATATGATGATGGGGGTTATGTGGAGAAGACAAAAAAGGGAGAAAGTCTCACATCAACGAGGCTAATAAATGGGCTATGGAGATGCCCATCGATGGATGTTAATGTAAGGAGTAGGGATTGCCATGCAACGGATGCACTAGAGATATAAATGTATGAAAGCTCAACAAAAGAAACTAAGTGGGTGTACATCCAACTTGCTTGCTCACGAAGACCTAGGGCACTTGAGGAGACCCATTGTTGGAATATACAAGCCAAGTTCTATAATGAAAAATTCCCACTAGTATATGAAAGTGGCAAAACAAGAAACTCTCTATCATGAAGATCATGGTGCTACTTTGAAGCACAAGTGTGGCAAAGGATAGTAGCATTGTCCCTTCTCTATTTTTCTCTCATTTTTTTGGGCCTACTCTTTTTTTATGGCCTTTCTATTTT
>NC_041390.1:159309352-159322002 GCF_002162155.2 Triticum dicoccoides | reverse complement strand
TTTCTCTCTATCTCTCTTTTTTTAATTCCTCACTTGGGACAATGCTCTAGAAAATGATGATCATCACACTTCTATTTATTTACAACTCAATGATTACAACTTGATGCTAGAACAAAAGATGACTCTATATGAATGCCTCCGACGGTGTACCGGGATATGCAATGAACCAAGAGTGACATGTATGAAAGAATTATAAATGGTGGCTTTGCCACAAATACGATGTCAACTACATGATCATGCTAAGCAACATGACAATGATGAATATGTCATGAAAAACAGAATGGTGGAAAGTTGCATGGCAATATATCTCAGAATGGCTATGGAAATGCCATAATAGGTAGGTATGGTGGCTGTTTTGAGGAAGATATAAGGAGGTTTATGTGTGAAAGAGTGTATCATATCACGGGGTTTGGATGCACCGGCGAAGTTTGCTCCAACTCTCAATGTGAGAAAGGGCAATGCACGGTACCGAAGAGGCTAGCAAGGATGGAAGGGTGAGAGTGCGTATAATCCATGGACTCAACATTAGTCATAAAGAACTCACATACTTATTGCAAAAATCTACAAGTCATCAAAAACCTCGGCACTACGCGCATGCTCCTAGGGGGATAGATTGGTAGGAAAAGACCATCGCTCGTCCCCGACCGCCACTCATAAGGAAGACAATCAAATAACACCTCATGTTTCAAATTTGTTACACAATGTTCACCATACGTGCATGTTACAGGACTTGCAAACTTCAACACAAGCATTTCTCAAATTCACAACTACTCAACTATCACGACTTTGATATTATTACCTCCATATCTCAAAACAATCATCAAGCATCAAACTTCTCTTAGTATTCAACACACTCATAAGAAAGTTTTACTAATCTTGAATACCTAGCATATTAAGATTTTAAGAAAATTACCATGCTATTAAGACTCTCAAAATAATCTAAGTGAAGCATGAGAGTTCATCTATTTCTTCAAAATAAAACTACCACCGTGCTCTAAAAGATATAAGTGAAGCACTAGAGCATCGACAAACTACTCCGAAAGATATAAGTGAAGATCAATGAGTAGTTGAATAATTATGCAACTATGTGAAGACTCTCTAACATTTAAGAATTTAAGATCTTGGTATTTTATTCAAACAGCAAGTAAAGCAAAAGAAAATGACATTATAAGAATAGCAAACATCATGTGAAGAAGCAAAAACTTAGGATCAACAGAAACTAACCGATAGTTGTTGAAGAAGAAAGGTGGGATGCCAACCGGGGCATCCCCAAGCTTAGATGCTTGAGACTTCTTGAAATATTATCTTGGGATGCCTTGGGCATCCCCAAGCTTGAGCTTTTGTGTCTCCTTAATTCCTCTCATATCATGGTCTCCCTAAATCTCAAAAGCTTCATCCACACAAAACTCAACAAGGACTCGTGAGATAAGTTAGTATAAACGATTGCCAAAACCTTATCATACTATACTGTAGCAAATCACTAAAATTATTATTCAACATTGCATACTAAATGTCTCTGCATATTTAATAGTCATATCCTCAAATAGAATCATTAAAGAAGCAAACATATGCAAACAATGCAAACATAACAGCAATCTGCCTAAACAGGACAGTCTGTAAAGAATGCAGCAACATCCATACTTCCCTAGCTCCAAAAATTATGAAAGAAAATTCCCACTGTAGTAAATTTACCAGATCTTAATATGCAAAAGGTTTCAATATTTTATCACATTCTGACTTTTCTAGGGAATTATTGCAACAGCGGTAAACTTTCTGTTTTCAAACAGCAACATGTGGACATCTAAAATAGGCATAGTAAAGGCTGTCAATGCCACTTTTATTGAAATAAAAGATGCAAAACATTGTGCTAAATAACAGCAAGCAAATATAACAAAATAAATTGACGCTCCAAGCAAAACACATATCATGTGGCGAATAAAAATATAGCTCCAAGTAAAGTTATCGATGAACGAAGACGAAAGAGGGGATGCCTTCCAGGGCATCCCCAAGCTTAGGCTCTTGGTTGTCCTTGAATATTTCCTTGGGGTACTTTGGGCATCCCCAATCTTAGGCTCTTGCTACTCCTTATTCCATAGTCCATCGAATCTTCACCCAAAACTTGAAAACTTCACAACACAAAACTTAACAGAAAACCCGTAAGCTCCGTTAGTATAAGAAAATAAATCACCACTTCAAGGTACTGTAATGAACTCATTCTTTATTTATATTGGTGTTAAACCTACTGTATTCCAACTTCTCTAAGGTTTATAAACTATTTTACTAGCCATAGATTCATCAAAATAAGTAAACAACACATGAAAAACAGAATCTGTCAAAAACAGAACAGTCTGTAGTAATCTGGATCAAACGTATACTTCTGGAACTCATAAAATTATCAAATAAATTTCTGGACCTGAGTAATTTATCTATTAATCATCTGCAAAAATAATTAACTAAATATCACTCTCAAAATAAAATTTGCAGCAGTTATCGTGAGCGCTAAATTTTCTGTTTTTTACAGCAAGATTAACAAGACTTTCCCCAAGTCTTCCCAATGGTTCTACTTGGCACAAACACTAATTGAAACATAAAAAACTCAATCATAACAGAGGCTAGATAAATTATTTATTACTAAACAGGAGCAAAAAGCAAGGAACAAAAATAAAATTGGGTTGCCCCCCAACAAGCGCTATCGTTTAACGCCCCTAGCTAGGCATGATGATTTCAGTGATGCTCACATAAAAGATAAGAATTGTAACATAAAGAGAGCATCTTAAAGAATATGACTAGCACATTTAAGTCTAACCCTCTTCCTGTGCATAGGGATTTTGTGAGCAAACAACTTATGAGAACAATAATCAACTTTCATAGGAAGGTAAAACAAGCATAACTTCAAAACTTTAAGCACATAGAGAGGAAACTTAATATTATTGCAATTCCTACAAGCATATGTTCCTCCCTCATAATAATTTTCAGTAGAATAATGAATAAATTCAACAATATAACTATCACATAAAGCATTCTTTTCATGATCTACAAGCATGGAAAATTTACTACTCTCCACATAAGCAAAATTCTTCTCATGAATAATAGTGGGAGCAAACTCAACAAAATAACTATCATGTGATTGAAAATTAAGATCAAGATGACAAGTTTCATGGATATCATTATTCTTTAAAGTATACGTGTCATCACAATAATCATCATAGATAGGAGGCATGCTTTCATCATAATAAATTTGCTCATCAAAACTTGGGGGACAAAAAATATCATCTTCATCAAACATAGCTTCCCCAAGCTTGTGCCTTTGCATATCATTAGCATCATGGATATTCATGGAATTCATACTAACAACATTGCAATCATGCTCATCATTCAAATATTTAGTTCCAAACATTTTATAGATTTCTTCTTCTAGCACTTGAGCACAATTATCGTTTCCATCATACTCACGAAAGATATTAAAAAGGTGAAGCGTATGAGACAAACTCAATTCCATTTTTTATAGTTTTCTTTTATAAACTAAACTAGTGATAAAACAAGAAACAAAAAGACTCGATTGCAAGATCTAAAGATATACCTTCAAGTGCTAACCTCCCCGGCAACGGCGCCAGAAAAGAGCTTGATGTCTACTACACAACCTTCTTCTTGTAGACGTTGTTGGGCCTCCAAGTGCAGAGGTTTGTAGGACAGTAGCAAATTTCCCTCAAGTGGATGATCTAAGGTTTATCAATCCGTAGGAGGCGTAGGATGAAGATGGTCTCTCTCAAGCAACCCTACAACCAAATAACAAAGAGTCTCTTGTGTCCCCAACACACCCAATACAATGGTAAATTGTATAGGTGCACTAGTTCGGCGAAGAGATGGTGATACAAGTGGTATATGGATAGTAGATAAAGGTTTTTGTAATCTGAAAATACAAAAACAGCAAGGTAATTAATGGTAAAAGTGAGCATAAACGGTATTGCAATGCTAGTAAACAAGGCCTAGGGTTCATACTTTCACTAGTGCAAGTTCCCTCAACAATACTAACATAATTGGATCACATAACTATCCCTCAACATGCAACAAAGAGTCACTCCAAAGTCACTAATAGCGAAGAAAATGAAGAGATTATGGTAGGGTACGAAACCACCTCAAAGTTATTCTTTCCAATCAATCCGTTGGGCTATTCCTATAAGTGTCACAAACAGCCCTAGAGTTCGTACTAGAATGACACCTTAAGACACAAATCAACCAAAATCCTAATGTCACCTAGATACTCCGATGTCACCTCAAGTATCCGTGGGTATGATTATATGATATGCATCACACAATCTCAGATTCATCTATTCAACCAGCACATAGAACCTCAAAGAGTGCCCCAAAGTTTCTACTGGAGAATCACGACGAAAACATGTGCCAACCCCTATGCATAGGTTCATGGGCGGAACCCGCAAGTTGATCACCAAAACATACATCAAGTGAATCACGTGATATCCCATTGTCACCACAGATACGCACGGCAAGACATACATCAAGTGTTCTCAAATCTTTAAAGACTCAATCCGATAAGATAACTTCAAAGGGGAAACTCAATTCATTACAAGGGAGTAGAGGGGGAGAAAACATCATAGGATCCAACTATAATAGCAAAGCTCGCAATACATCAAGATTGTATCACCTCAAGAACACGAGAGAGAGAGAGAGATCAAACACATAGCTACTGGTACATACCCTCAGCCCCGAGGGAGAACCACTCCCTCCTCGTCATGGAGAGCACCGGGATGATGAAGATGGCCACCGGAGAGGGATTGCCCCCTCCGGCAGGGTGCCGAAACGGGTCTAGATTGGCTTTCGGTGGCTACGGAGGCTTCTGGCGATGGAACTCCCGATCTATTGTGCTCTTTGATAGTTTTAGGGTATATGGAGATATATAGGCGGAAGAAGTACGTCAGGCGAGCCACGAGGGGCCCATGAGGGTGGAGGGCATGCCCAAGGGGGTGGGCGCGCCCCCTACCTCGTGGCCTCCTCGAAGCTTCCCTTACGTGCACTTCAAGTCTTCTGGGCTTCTTTCCTTCTAAAAATGGGTTCCGTGAAGTTTCAGGTCAATTGGACTCCATTTGGTTTCCTTTTCTTCGAAACCCTAAAACAAGGTAAAAACAGAAACTGGCACTGGGCTCTGGGTTAATAGGTTAGTCCCAAAAATGATATAAAAATGTATAATAGAGCCCATAAACATCCAAAACAGTAGATAATATAGCATGGAGCAATCAAAAATTATAGATACATTGGAGACGTATCACTCCTCCTCCTTGGCGGCAAGCTGCTCCATGAGCTCCCAGTGCTTGCCCAGGAGACGATTGTAGGCAGCAACCCGGAAGGCGTCGAGATGTTGAAGAAAGAAGAAGTCAGAACAAGGCCAACACTCTAAAGATTCGACCCAACTACTACGTAGTTGGCCCGAACCTCGGGGGCTACACCCAGTGGGTGCGCTGGCGCGCCCCCACAAAGAAGAAATTACAAGAAGACTTACCAGAACGGCGCGCTCCAGGTCACGCGTCCGCTCCACCTCAGCCTGGGCGAAGGCCTCGAGCAGTTCCGTCCAACCTCGCAGGCGGCGACTGACGGCGTCCCGCGCAGCCTCCTTCTGGGTCTAAGGCCCGAAGACAACAGCGCTCCCGCTCCGCGCCGGCTGCAGCATGGCAGCTCGGCGCCCTCCCCGCCGGGGCACCAAGGCGTACTCCCCACTAGCCGCTCGCGACGCGGCTAGCACCTCCTCCGACGCCCCTCCTAGCGCCGACGACGACCCGGACGTCGGGACGCCCTGCGTCGCCGTCTCCGGCCCAGCTGCCGGGGTGGCCTCCGGCACCGCCGCCCACGGTGCCTCCTCCAAAACCGGCGGCGCCTCCAACACCGCCGCCCGTGGTGTCTCTTCCAAAACAACAACGCCTCCACCACCATCAATCTCCGCTCACTCGACCATGTCGGTCCGCGGTGGGGTGTCATCCGCCACCTCCACGACCTCCCGGTTGGGGATCACCACCTCAGCCCGGCCTCCACGGCCGCGCTCCCTCACCGACGATGGCTCAAAGACCGTCGCCGCCACCACCGTGCCCTCCGGCATCTCGCACCAGGCCGGCTCCGCCTCGGCTCGCGCCCATGCCGCCGCCACGTCGGTCCAAGCATGGACCGACGCCGCCTCCAGCTCCGCCTCGGCCCGGTTCCTGTCCCGCTAGGCCAAGGCTTCGGCGTCGTTCGGATCCAGGCCAAGGTCTGAGTCGGCCCGTCCCTCCACCTTGGCCTGGTCGACGAGGTCGGACCGGCTCCTGCGGAACGCGGCCCTTTCGGCGGCCGCGGCTTCCGGCGCCACCCTCGCCAGCGCGATTGGCGACCTGAAGAAGACAGAATGAGCAGAAAAGAAACAACACTAGCTCAAGAAAAAAAATCTAAGCGCAAACGAGAGATGAAGCTTACCCCGCCAAGACCAGGACCGGGGTTGGCCCCCCGTGCCCGCCGCCGCGCTTCCTCTTGGCTGGCCTCCCGGCCCCGGGCGGGTCCATCATGCGCTTCAGGGCCTGGGGTCGCGGCGCAACGCTGTCTTTCCCATGCGGGCGGCTCAGCGCCACCCCATGCGAGGACCCAGCTCCGCTCGCGTCGCCGCCTCCCTCGCCCAACGCCACAACACCGACAACTGGCGTCAGCACCGACCGTTCCGTGCCGCGGTCAGCAATTCAAGACACATGAAGAAAAACACGAGACTTACCCGCACGACACCCAGCGCCGGCGTCAAACTCGGCCTCCTCCTCCCCACGATGAGTCGCGGGCTCCTCTGGCGCCACCGGCGTCACCTGCAATGGGGCCCGGGCGTAAGGATGCCGAATCGCGTTCAGAAGTACCCAACGCGTCGCATCAGGACGGATGAGAAGGTGCGCGGCAGCAAAGTAAGAAGACTAGACACTCACCTGCGGCGCCGGGTTCGACTGGTTGTGCGGCACCTTGCCGAACCGCCAGTCCTCCCCAAGGTTGGCCTTGGAAATGTCATTCACGCCGCGCGCGATCTACTCCACGGACAGCCGCGTCGACCCCATGCGGTTGGGGTCTTGAAGGCCAACCATTTTGCCGATGAGGCAGGAGCGCCACTGAAGCGGAAGGACCCGGCGCATGATGAACGCGGCAAGGAGGTCGGTGCCGGTGAGCCCCTCCTGCGTCCTCATCACCGTCACCCGCTCGCAGAGATTGACGATCTCTTGCGACGACCACCTGGGCGAGTAGCCCCAGTTCGTCTTCGCCCGCGGCGGTGCGATGGCGAAGGCCGGAAGGTTGATGCGATCCGCACCAAGGTTGCGGACGTAGAAGAAGGAGTTCTGCCACTTCTTGGTAGAATCCTCCGGCGGGATCTTGGGGAAATTCGCCCCCGACCGCTTCAACATGACGGCGGCGCCGCAATTGGCGAACTCCCCGGCCAACGGGCCCTGCTGCTTCAAGGAGAAGAAGCGCGCCCATAGGTCGATCATAGGCTCGACCCCCAGGTACCCCTCGCAGAGGGTGACGAAGCCGGAGAGCTGGACGATGGCGCCGGTGCCTAGATGATGCGGCTGGAGCCTGAAGAACTCCAGGAACACGCAGAAGAAGGTGCTTGCCGGCAGCCCGAACCCGCGCTCGAAGTGCGTGAGGAAGACCACGCGCTCCTGCCCCTCGGGCCGAGGCCTCTGCTCACCGCGCGGCAGGCGGACGCTGATGTCTGTCTCCCGCGGTAGGCGCCGCGTCGCCCGAAGTTGGGTGATGTCCTCGGAGGTGATATTCGAACCCATCCAGGAGCCCGATGGCAGCAACATGATCAAAGGAAGAAGAAGGAAGATGGACGGCGAAGGAGTTCTGCTCGGAGCAGCGGGCGCCGTAGTGCGTCAGTTGCAAAGAGCGGAGCGATAGCAAAGGGACAGGAGGGCGCGCGAGAATAATGTCCGCCGCCCCCCTACCGCCCGATTTATAACCCTCGGTTTGAACGTGGGGAAGTGGGGAAGTGGGATCGTCTGCACGCGCCCGTTCCACTACCCCGCAATAAGTGCGCACATACACGCACAGTAACTGCCTGGGGAAGAGCAACCGGCCCCCGGACGCCGCAATAAATCCGCGCTTGGGCTGAGGGCGCGCGTGGTGGGCCCCAGCCCGTCGCCCAGTCCTGTCACGTGCGTGGCCTGTCAGGCCCCTCCGGCTTCCAGGCACCACGTGGCGCCCGCGCAAAGCCCGAGGGATTTCCCCAAGATTCGGCGGACTTCTTGGTCCCCGCCACGGCCGGGATGCCACGATCTGGTTTCCGAGAAAACCGGCACATAGTGGGTTTTGCTGGACCTGGCGCTCGCAGAATCCACCTTGCTTAAGGGGGAAACTGCAAAGGCCCACTCATCCGAAGACGGCGGACCTTCACAGCTTCGGGGACTACTGCCGGGGGGATGGACCCCGGGCAGGCAACGGAACCCGGATCCTCTTCAAAAAAACAACGGGGTTGGCACCGCCCCTCAATACCGGCACGCACTTGGCCGGGTCGCTCAACGCGGCCAAGCCCCGCAAGCCGGCCAGACTAGCCGACCCGGCAAGACACGTCAACTCGGCCCCCAACAACTAGCACAAGACAGCCAAACCCGGCATGACCAAAGCCTCCTCAACAAGCCAGCGCCACCCGTGGCGTGCTACGCAATCCAGCCGTGGGTCAACTCCCGTCCCATCCAGGCCGTATGATGGGGACGAGTCTTCAATCAACGATGACCGAGGCAACAGTGCCCCGCCCATGCCTCTGGTTAGCAGGAACGTAGCAATAGTGCCCCTCACCTACCCGCTGACCAGGGCCGGCATGGCTACAGTGCCCCCGCCTTCACCGCTGACGACAGCAAGCGGCAACCTGATGGAGAGCACTATACGTGACTCGACTCGGCCACACCCTGACGATCGACAAGACGGCGCACAGTCCCCCTAGGCATGCGGGGCCCGCACCTAGGGGAACCCGGCGAACCACAATCCCTCAGCGGGACCTAGCCTGGGTCCCCAGACACCGACAATACGGACCCATCGACTTGTAACAGTACCATTGTACCCCCGGGGGGTTGGACTATAAAACCCCCCGGGAGCCCGCGATCATAGGAGGGGAGAGAGGGGACGAGCGAAGGGCAAGCAGAAAACACATACGAGAGAAAAGCAAGTAAGCATAGGACTAGCCACAAAACAGCAACACCGGAGAGAAGGAGCAGCCCAAGCCTTGGCCAGCTTCCTTCCTCCTCCATACAGCTCCAGGAGCAACATTGTACTATCGATCATCCAACTACACTCGGCAGGACTAGGGGTATTGTAACGCCCCGAGGCCGTTGCGCCAGGTGTCTTCCTGTTATTCCCTGTTGTTGTCTTGTCATTTGTTTGCGTGTCATGCATTTCATATCATGTCATCATGTGCATCGCATTCGCATACGTGTTCGTCTCATGCATCCGAGCATTTTCCCCGTTGTCCGCTTTGCAATTCGGCACTCCTATGTCGTTCGGCGCCCTCTTTTGTCTCTTTTCGTGTGCGGGTGTTAAACATTCTCGGATTGGACCGAGATTTGCCAAGCGGCCTTGGTTCACCACCGGTAAACCGCCTGTCAAGTTTCATGCCATTTGGACTTTGTTTGATACTCCAACGGTTAACCGGGGAACCGTAAAGGCCTCGTGTGTGTTGCAGCCGAACACCCCTCCAAAGTGGCCCAAAACCTATCCAAACCCCCTCCATCATCTCGGTCGTTCGATCAGGATCGCGTGGCTGAAAACCGCTCCAAATTTGGACTCTCCTAGCTCCCTCTAGCTATATATATGCCCTCCCCCATCCAAATCCGGGTCGAAACCCTAGCTTCCAACTCCCCGCGCCGCCGGACATGTCCGCCCAGCGGCCGGACACGTCCAGCCGCCGCCCTGCACCAATCAGATCGCGCCACATCGCCACTGTCGGCCCTCTCTCTCTCCTCCGCGCCGCCGGCCCACGGAGCCCATCGCGGGCCAGCACGGGCCCAAACTGCCGCCACCGAAGCCCGCGCGCCGCCGCCCGTTTCCCCGCCGCCTTGCACCGCCGCTCGCCGGGCTCCGCGCCTCGCCGGACCCCGCGCGTCCTCTGCCGCCTCGCTGGCACGTCTCCGCCTCCGCCGCCCCGCTTCTCCGCGTCCGCGCCGCCGCCCATCGCCGCTCTGCCCCGTGCCTCCTCCACCAAGCTCCGCCACCACCGCCATGGAGCCGCCGCCTCACCGCTGCTGCCGACCACCTCCGCCGGCGCTGCTGCTCGCCGGAGCATGCGCCACCGCCCCCTCGCCACGGATCCGGTCGGGCCGGACTGGATCCGGCCATCCCTGATGTCCTCCTCCGCCGTCCCGCGCCCCATCGGCCTCCTCCTTGTCGGAGCTCCTCGCCGGAGCCGTCCCGCCGTCGCCGGAGCCGGGGTGGACGAGATCCACCATGTCGGCGAACCAAACACCGCCCCGAGCCCCGGATCCCTCTGTCCCGGGTCCTCCCCGTCCCGTTTCCCGGAGGGTAAAATATCACCAAGTCCCTTTTTCTGCATTATTTTCAGCCCTGTTCATCATGCCATAACTCCTCATCCATAGCTCCGTTTTGCGCGTATGATATATCAAATTGTTCATCTGGTCGTCCTCTTCATTTTGTTTGATTCCACCATGCTTGTTTGAGTCTATCTTGATTCCCTAATTACTGTTGCAAGAGTGCTTCATAATGTTAGTTCCTGATTCTTATCAGTTTATGAGCATTTGTCATTTTTGTCATGATTAATGTGTGCCTCCTATGAACTTGAGCCCTACATGTGTTTTGGGTTGTGCCATGCCATCTTTACAGGGGTGTACACCATGTATTTTTGTGATCAATGTGGTGACTAGCACAAGCATGCAAAGTAGCTCTCGTGATGTTGCTGATTTCACGGACTTAGAATTCTCCCAAGTCATTTCCCTGATGTTATTTTTATGCCATGTATTCATGTTGCTACAGAGTGATCCATGCCTCTTTTGAGCATGTTCAGTAAGGATGATTTTGAGATATTGTTATGTTCTATCTATCCATGTCTTTGTTTGCATTTATGGTGTACCCTAGCATGACTCAATCTTGCTCTACTTTTGCTATAAAATGTTCCTGGCAGATTGTTTATGTATTAATCAATTTTGCCAAGGTTGTTGTAGTTGATCCATGCATGTTATGAGTTTGTTCTTGCTTTTGTTAGCTTTATGATCATGTCTTCTTGCTGGTAGTATGCTTAGTTTGTCATGCAATACCTTGTGGTGAGTGCATCGAGCTCGCAAACATGCCTACGTAACTCTGTTTATGCCATGTCCAGTTTTCTGCTAAGTCTGAATCTGTTAACAAAATTTGCTATGTTTACATGGGTGCCATCATATTTTCTGATCCCTTTTAGCTTATGGTCAGTAAGGGACTTTTGTTATATGCTTTGAGTAGTTTCATGCCATGCCTTGTTTTGCCATGATATGTTCATGTAGCATGTTGTTATCTTGCTCTAAACATTGCTTCCTGATGTTAATTCCTGACATGTTATTTTCACTAAGTCTGTGAACCTAATATCTTTTGCACTTTTGCCATGCTTGTTTGAACCTGCTATTTTGTGATTTAGCCGTAGCTCAGTGTTCATCTTTTGTCAAGCATCTTGAGTGGATCACTGCCATGTGATTTGTTGTTATGTTAGAGTGCAGTAGCTTAGTTTCTTGTTGCATTCTAGATGGCATCGTGCTATTAATCGCAAGATTGTGCCATTATTGTTTTGCTTGCCATTTGCAAACCGTGCATCCGATTCCGGTGATCTTTATATCGATTTCGACCGAAATCAACTCATCTTTCCAGCGGCACACTTGGTTTGCCAAGTTGAGGCCTGATTCAATATTTTCCTTCCGGAGCACGCATATGCATTGCATATTACATCCCGCATATCATGCCATGTTTTGCATCATGTTGCTTGCGCATTGCACCGTGGTTGATTGTGGTTCCCTTTGCTTGTGTTCTTGCCTTGGGTAGAGCCGGGAGACGAGTATGTGATCAAGGAACCCGTTGAGTATGCTTACGAGGATCAAGCTTATGTCAACTCGGAGAACTTTGCAAGCAAGATGACCATACCCTCGAAATCACTTCTATCTTTGCTTGCTAGTTGCTCGCTCTATTGCTATTCCTATGCCGCGATACCTACCACATGCTTTATCATGCCTTACATATTGCCATGTCAAGCCTCTAACCCACCTTGTCCTAGCAAACCGTTGTTTGGCTATGTTACCGCTTTGCTCAGCCCCTCTTATAGCGTTGCTAGTTGCAGGTGAAGATGGAGTTTGTTCCTTGTTGGAACATGATTATGGTTTGGGATATCACAATATCTCTTATTTAATTAATGCATCTATATACTTGGTAAAGGGTGGAAGGCTCGGCCTTATGCCTGGTGTTTTGTTCCACTCTTGCCGCCCTAGTTTCCGTCATACCGATGTTATGTTCCTTGATTTTGCGTTCCTTACGCGGTGGGTTGTTATGGGAACCCCTTGACAGTTCGCTTTGAATAAAACTCCTCCAGCAAGGCCCGACCTTGGTTTTACCATTTGCCTACCTACCACCATATACCTTTCCTTAGGTTCTGCAGACTCAAGGGTCATCTTATT
>NC_041390.1:159300658-159309101 GCF_002162155.2 Triticum dicoccoides | reverse complement strand
TGGTCTGAATCGAGCTGCCTGCGGGGCCACCTCGGGGAAACTTGAGGGTTGGTTTTACTCGTAGCTAGTCTCATCCGGTGTTGCCCTGAGAACAAGATACGTGCGACTCCTATCAGGATTTGTCGGCACATCGGGTGGCTTTGCTGGTCTTGTTCTACCATTGTCGAAATGTCTTGTAACCGGGATTCCGAGACTGATCGGGTCTTCCCGCTAGAAGGAATATCCTTCGTTGACCATGAGAGCTTGTGATGGGCTAAGTTGGGACACCCCTGCAGGGTTTTAAACTTTCGAAAACCGTGCCCGCGGTTATGGGCAGATGGGAATTTGTTAATATCCAGTTGTAGAGAACTTGACACTTAACTTAATTAAAACGCATCAACCGCGTCTGTAGCCGTGATGGTCTCTTTTCGGCGGAGTCCGGGAAATGAACACGGTCTCGTGTTATGCTTGAACGTAAGTAGTTTCAGGATCACTTCTTAATCATGATAGTTTGTCGACCGTGCTTTGCTCCTCTTCTCGCTCTCATTTGCGTAAGTTAGCCACCATATATACTAGTGCTTGCTGCAGCTCCACCTCGCTACCTTTTCCTACCATAAGCTTAAATAGTCTTGATCGCAAGGGTGTGAGATTGCTAAGTCCCCGTGACTCACAGATTACTTCCAAAACCAGTTTGCAAGTGCCGATGATACCGTGCAGTTGACGCAACTGAGCTCAAGTGGGAGCTCGATGAAGATCGTGTTCGTTGTATTGTTTCGTTTCCTTTCGATCAGTAGTGGAGCCTAGTCGAGGCGATCGGGGATCTTTTGCATTAGGGGTTGTCTTTCTTTATTTGGTTCCGTAGTCAGACCTTGATTGTATCTAGATGATGTAATGCTATATTTATGTATTGTGTGAAGTGGCGATTGTAAGCCAACTCTTTATCCCTTTCATATTCAGTACATGTGATGTGTAAAGATTACCCCTCTTGCGACATGCCTACTATGCGGTTATGCCTCTAAGTCGTGCTCCGACACGTGGGAGATATAGCCGCATCGTGGGTGTTACAGGTATTATCTCTTCGGAGAGCCCCGAACCTGGGTATGTCCGGCGTCCCATGATGAAGCTATGTACCTAGGATAGGGGCATGGACCTGTCCTAAGTACCCTACCCAAGGACATCCCTAGAAGAAGTCACCTTTCAATCGAGTTGGAGGTATCCCACTCGACAGATTCAAGACACTCGACCATGAAGCAATCACTCGAACAAATTCCAACCACTCGACTGCCAGGAGATCTAAAGTCACCCTGCACGCAAACGGTCGGTCATTAAGTAGCTTTTATGGTCATCATAGCACTTTATTAGGGGCGTTACCAGTAACCCCCAATCTTAATGTACTTTAAAACTTGCATTACTGAGGGCTGGAGGGGCCTGGCGAACTCTATATAAGCCACCCCCCTCCTCAGTATCAGGCGTTGGCACCCCTGTTATTCATACACACATAATTCAGTCGACCGCCTCCGGGCACCAAGACGTAGGGTTGTTACTTCCTCCGAGAAGGGCCTGAACTCGTAATCCTCGTGTGCTTACAACTCCTCCATATCTAAGATCTAGCCTCTCCATACATACCCCCCTACATCACTGTCAGAGTTAGAACCACGACAGTTGGCGCCCACCGTGGGGCTAGGAGTCTTAGCGCCTAGTTTGAGAAGTTGCGATTTTTTCTGATCTCCTTGATCATGGTTTCAGGCGGAGCTTTGGTGGAGGGCCGCGAGATCCGTCTCGGCGCGCTCACGTTCATTGCCGACGACTCCGCTTGGCTTCAGGAGGCTCCACTCGACGTCGACGCGCTCCCCATCCGCGGGGCGACGCACTTTCGCGCATGCGTCCGTGGTGTCCTCCTGTGGCAGCCGTTGACCCAGTATCAGTCGGCTCCCGTGGCATCTCCCCGCCCTATTTCTCGCCGGCGCAAGCGCTCCGGTCGGTCGAGGCTTCAGAGGTGGGTGAGGCATGCGGTGGCCAGCCAGTCGGCCACCCCACAAGTCGCGACAATCGAGCCCGATGAATCCCTCTACGGCCTGTTCGACCTGTCGACTGGCTCCGCAGAGACCGCATCCGAATGCGACAACAGTGACCCAGCTGCAGAGGTTCTGGTGATCGATGGGCCACACAGTCCTCCCGGTTTCCCCCGCGCTGACGGAGGCGCGGATGGGGGCAACCCGTCGCGTCCTCACGAGGAGTATCTCCCCGAGCCTCTCACGTCGTTGCAGCGGGAGGAGCTTCGCCGCCGGAACATGGATGCACTCCACACTCCTATCGTTGGAGAAACCCCCGAGGCACGAGCCTTGGAGGACGCACGCTTGGCTAACTTGGCCGAGCGCACTCGACTGGAGAATCTCCAGCGAATACTCGACGAGCGAGCGCGTCAACGGGCTCCAGAATCCAGTCGACGTCAACTCTTTCCACCCCCGCAGGTATATCGTACTCTGATTCAGAATTTGGCGGCTGCGGCCCGTATTGCAGAGTCGATTCAGCCCTCCCAGTCAGAGGCTGGCAGAGGCTTGTTGCAAATCAGAGCGTTGCTCCGGGCAGCGGGAGACCAGAATTCCGCTGTTTCTCAGTCACGGAACAGGATCCATAGTCGATCTGTTGCAGCGGATACAGTCCAGTCGGCTCACAGCCCAAGATCGCCTCCGAGGCGTGAGGGACGTGGAGACCGGCGTGATCAGTACAGAAGGAATGAGCAGTATGATCACCAATTCGATCATGATGATTGACGTTGAGTGCCAACCCCTCCCCCGAGGAGTGGATCATATGTGCCTCGACAGCAGGTCGACAGACGCCCTCATAGTGTTGGGCGGAGAATTCTAGTCGACCCCAGGGAACCAGGCTTTGATGCGGGATCCATTCTCGTTCAAGGTTTGGTCGACAGGAATAGAGCTCACCAAGAAGGCCATGACAGAGATGCGCCTACTAGTAGCAGAGTACATGTTTCAGGGTCGGAGTGTTTCAGTCGAGCCATCAGAGCCGCTGTAATTCCTCCCAACTTCAGGTTGGCGACTGGAGTTAGTAAGTTCACCGGTGAGTCCAAGCCCGATACTTGGCTCGAAGATTACCAAGTGGCTGTCCAGATTGGCGGTGGGAACGATGAGGTAGCCATGAAGCACCTGCCTCTCATGTTAGAAGGCTCGGCCAGAGCGTGGCTGAATCAGTTAGCACCCAGCAGCATTTACACTTGGGAGGATCTCTCCCGAGTGTTTGTCACCACATTTGAAGGAACATGCAAGCGACCTGCAGGCCTTACGGAATTGCGGTCTTGCGTGCAGAAACCGAATGAAACTCTGAGGGATTACATCCAGAGGTGGATCACATTGCATCACACAGTTGAAAATGTACTAGATCATCAAGCAGTGTGTGCCTTTAAAGAAGGCGTTAAGTATAGAGAATTGAATCTAAAGTTTGGTCAAACCGGAGAGATGTCTCTGAATCGGATGATGGAGATTGCCACCAAATACGCTAATGGTGAAGATGAGGATCGAATCCGGAGTGGCAAGCATAAAGCAGTCGCCCAGGAAACCGGAGTAAATTCCAGTCGGAAACAGAAGCGGAAAGCCGAGCCAGCCGCTCCTGGGGAGGCCCTGGCCGTAACCCAGGGAAATTTAAGGGAAAACCCAAAGGACCTTGGAACCCCAAGAAAGTTAAAGACCAAGATGGAAATGATGTTTTGGATCTACCGTGTCACATCCACACCAAGAAAGATGAAGAGGGTAAACTCATTTACCCGAAGCATACCACTCGACAGTGTCGGCTTCTGATCTAGCAGTTTCAGGGCAAGCAGTCCAAAGATAAGGAAAAGGAGTCAGACAAAGTTGAGGACAAGGAAGATAGTGACGATGGGTACCCCCAGGTCAATTCCACCCTGATGATTTTTGCTGATGTTGAGAGCAAAAGTCGACTGAAGGTTATTAACCGTGAGGTAAATATGGTTGCTCTGGCAACACCCAATTATCTGAAGTGGTCCCAGACTGCCATCACATTCGACCAGTCTGATCACCCTACGCACATTGCCACCCCTGGGAGGCAAGCTCTGGTGGTCGACCCAGTTGTCGAAGGCACTCGACTGACCAAAGTCCTGATGGATGGAGGCAGCGGTTTGAACATACTGTATGCAGAAACATTGAAAGGGATGGGCATTCCGATGTCCAGGCTCAGCACCAGTAAAATGAGTTTCCATGGAGTCATTCCTGGGAAGAAAGCCGAGTCACTCGGCCAAATTGCTCTTGATGTGGTTTTCGGTGATTCCAAGAATTACCGCAAGGAAAAGTTGACATTCAAAGTTGTGGATTTCCAAAGTGCTTATCACGCTATTTTGGGCAGGCCAGCTTATGCACGCTTCATGGCTCGACCATGTTATGTGTATCTCAAATTGAAGATGCCTGGTCCCAAAGGTGTGATCACTGTTACAGGCAATCGGAAGAAAGCAGAAGAGTGTTTTCAGAAAGGCTCAAAGATTGATGACGCTCAGATGGCGGTGGTCGAGCTGCAAGAGTACCAGAAGACTGCAGATCCGAGTGAGTTGCTACGAGTTAAGAAGCATGCTTCAGAATCAGCTTTTCAGTCGTCCGATGAAACGAAGGCAGTTCACATTCACCCGACCGATCCAAACGCTGCTCCGACTCACATCTCAACGACGGTCGACTCCAAATAGGAAGAAGCGCTCATCCAGTTCCTCCGTGAGAACTGGGACATCTTCGCATGGAAGCCTGCTGACATGCCTGGAGTTCCCAGGGGGCTGGCTGAGCACCGTCTACGAGTCGACCCAAAATTTAAACCTGTGAAAGAACATCTTCGACGGTCCGCCGTCCAGAAGAGGAAGGCCATTGGCGAGGAGGTGGCTCGGCTCTTAGCAGCGGAGTTCATCCGAGAAATTTACCACTCCGAGTGGCTCCCCAATGTTGTCATGGTCCCCAAGAACGACAAGTCACTTCGCATGTGCATTGATTTCAAGCATATCAATCGGGCCTGCCCGAAAGATCATTTTCCTCTCCCCTGCATCGACCAGATAGTCGACTCGACTGCGGGATGTGAGCGTTTGTCTTTCCTAGACGCCTATTCCGGGTACCATCAGATCCGTCTGTACGGGCCCGATGAGATCAAAACAGCTTTCATCACTCCATTCGGGTGCTTCTGTTATGTCACCATGCCGTTCGGCCTCAAGAATGCCGGAGCCACGTTCATGAGGATGATTCAGAAGTGTTTGCTCACTCAAATCAGTCGGAATGTGGAGGCATACATGGATGATATTGTGGTCAAGTCACGAAAGGGTTCCGACCTGCTGACTGACCTTGCTGAAACCTTTGCCAACCTCAGGAGGTACGATATCAAGCTCAATCTGTCAAAGTGCACGTTCGGAGTTCCAAGTGGGAAGTTACTCGGTTTTCTCGTTTCTGAACGGGGAATCGACGCCAATCCTGAAAAAATTGGTACTATACTCCGGATGAAACGTCCTGTGCGTGTGCATGACGTCCAGAAGCTTACAGGATGCTTGGCCGCTTTTAGGTCGATTCATCTCTCACCTCGGTGAAAAGGCATTGCCTATTTATCGACTGATGAAGAAGTCCGACAAGTTCGAGTGGACTCCAGAAGCTGATGCAGTGTTTACAGAGCTCAAAGCTCTGCTCTCCACCCAGCCGGTGCTTGCTGCCCCAATCAGCAAGGAGCCTTTGCTGATTTACATTGCAGCCACAGGACAAGTTGTCAGTACAGTACTTATGGTCGAGCGGGAAGAAGAAGGAAAGGCCTTCAAAGTTCAGCGCCCAGTATATTATGTTTCTGAAGTTTTGACTCCTTCAAAGCAAAGATATCCTCATTACCAGAAGCTTGTATACGGGATTTATATGACCACGAAGAAGGTTGCACATTACTTCTCTGATCATTCCATTATAGTCGTCAGCAATGCTCCACTATCAGAGATTTTGCACAACAGAGATGCAACTGGTCGAGTGGCCAAATGGGCGATTGAACTTCTTCCCCTAGATATCAAGTTTGAGGCAAAGAAAGCTATCAAGTCCCAAGCAATTGCAGATTTCGTCGCCGAGTGGATCGAACAGCAACTTCCGACTCAAGTTCACTCGGAGCACTGGACCATGTTCTTCGATGGATCTAAGATGCTGAATGGTTCCGGTGCTGGGGTAGTATTGGTTTCCCCCCGAGGAGATAAGCTCAGATATGTTCTCCAGATTCACTTTGATTCCTCCAATAACGAAGCAAAATATGAAGCACTTTTGTATGGGTTGCGCATGGCCATTTCACTCGGCATCCGTCGCCTCATGGTCTATGGCGACTCAGATTTGGTGGTTAATCAGGTGATGAAAGAATGGGACGTCAGAAGTCCAGCTATGATTGGTTATTGCAATGCAGTGAGAAAGTTAGAGAAGAAATTCGAGGGGTTAGAGCTTCATCACATCCCCTGACTGAAAAATCAAGCGGCTGATGATTTGGCAAAGATAGGCTCCAAGAGAGAAGCCATCCCCAGCAATGTGTTTTTGGAACACATCCACTCGCCATCAGTCCAAGAAGATCCTTTTACAGATGAAGCCCCGCAGCCAAAGAGTGCCACAGATCCGACTGAAGTTGAAATTCCGGCAGTGGTCGACCTAATCATGGAAGTTTTGGCAATCACCCCTGACTGGACGATACCGTACATCACGTATATCCTGAGAAAGGAACTCCCAGAGGACGAAGAAGAGGCTCGACAGATCGTCCGTCGATCTAAGGCCTTTACAGTCATAAAGGGACAGTTGTATAGAGAAAGCGCGACTGGAGTCGGTCAGAAGTGTATAACACCAGAAGAAGGTCAGATAATCCTTGATGATATCCACTCGGGGACCTGTGGTCATCATGCATCCTCTCGGACCATTGTGGCTAAAGCATACCGAGCGGGATTTTACTGGCCAAGAGCGAATGAAATGGCAAAAGAGATAGTCGACAAGTGTGAAGGGTGCCAGTTCTACTCCAACATGTCGCACAAGCCTGCATCAGCCCTGAAGACCATTCCACTCGTCTGGTCCTTCGCTGTTTGGGGACTGGACATGGTTGGCCTATTGAGAACAGGCAGGAGCGGTTTCACACATGTGCTTGTGGCAGTCGACAAGTTTACCAAATGGATTGAAGCTAAGCCTATCAAGAATCTTGATGCTTGCACTGCTATCAGTTTCGTCAGAGAGTTAACATTCAGATATGGAGTCCCGCATAGCATCATCACCGACAATGGGTCAAACTTTGATTCAGACAAGTTCAGAGCTTTTTGCGCCTCTCAAGGCACATGAGCCGACTACGCATCGGTCGCCCACCCCCAGTCGAATGGACAAGCAGAAAGGGCAAATGGTCTGATTCTCAAAGGACTAAAGCCTCGGCTGATGCGTGATCTCAAGCACGCAGCAGGCGCTTGGGTCGACGAGCTTCCGTCAGTTCTGTGGGGATTGAGGACCACCCCGAATCGGTCGACTGGAAGAACTCCATTCTTTCTGGTTTACGGAGCGGAAGCAGTCCTGCCGAGTGATCTACTTCACAATGCACCCCGAGTCAAGCTTTATACCGAAGATGAAGCAGAACAAGCCCGGCAAGACGCAGTCGACCTCCTGGAAGAAGAAAGAGAAATGGCTATGATCCGATCGACCATTTATCAGCAAGACTTGCGTCGATTCCATGCCAGAAATGTGAAGAGTCGAGCCTTCCAAGAAGGAGATTTGGTCCTCCGAGTGGATCAACAGAAACCACACAAGCTCGCTCCTACTTGGGAAGGTCCCTTCATCGTCACCAGAGTCCTCCACAATGGAGCGTATCACCTTTACAATGTCGATCGCCAGATCGATGAGCCACGAGCTTGGAATGCATAACTGCTCCGCCCCTTTAACACTTGAATTCTCACTCGGATGAGATGTAAT
This sequence comes from Triticum dicoccoides, assembly GCF_002162155.2. NCBI lineage: Eukaryota > Viridiplantae > Streptophyta > Magnoliopsida > Poales > Poaceae > Triticum > Triticum dicoccoides. The sequence goes on along the minus strand of NC_041390.1, from coordinate 159,301,179 downwards.
AAGAAAAACTTCTGTAGTCTATTTATCAAAGACAAGAGTGTTACAAATTTTCCTATAATTTTTGTTGCTTTTGTTTGCATGTGAAATCCCCCAGTTGGTGGCTTAGCTGCGAATCCGTTTTGCCGAAGTTTGTAAAAAAAATCCTACCGAGTGGTGAGCCAGACTCCCACTCGGAGGCTTAGCTGCAGCTCAGTGCTTGCCTAAGTGTTTAAAAATCCTACCGAGTGGCGAGCCAGACTCCCACTCGGAGGCTTAGCTGCAGTCCAGTGCTCGCCTAAGTGTTTAAAATCCTACCGAGCGGTGAGCCAGACTCCCACTCGGAGGCTTAGCTGCAGCCCAGTGCTCGCCTAAGTGTTTAAAAATCCTACTGAGTGGTGAGCCAGACTCCCACTCGGAGGCTTAGCTGCAGCCCAGTGCTCGCCTAAGTGTTTAAAAATCCTACCGAGTGGTGAGCCAGACTCCCACTCGGAGGCTTAGCTGCAGCCCAGTGCTCGCCTAAGTGTTTAAAAATCCTACCGAGT
>NC_041390.1:159234423-159300610 GCF_002162155.2 Triticum dicoccoides | reverse complement strand
GGAGAGCAGACCTCCCACTCGGGGGCTTAGCTGCAGTCCAGTGCTCGCCTAAGTATTTAAAAATCCTACCGAGTGGTGAGCAGACCTCCCACTCGGGGGGCTTAGCCGCAGTCCAGTACTCGCCTAAGTTTGAAAAAATCCTACCGAGTGGAGAGCAGACCTCCCATTCGGGGGCTTAGCTGCAGTCTAGTACTCGCCTAAGTTTGAAAAAATCCTACCGAGTGGAGAGCAGACCTCCCACTCGGGGGCTTAGCTGCAGTCCAGTACTCGCCTAAGTTTGAAAAAATCCTACCGAGTGGAGAGCAGACCTTCCACTTGGAGGCTTAGCTGCAGCCCAATGCTCGCCTAAGTACGGAACACATCCCAATCCGCAAGGACGACGAGGTGCAAATCGACTGCTACCTTCTCCTTCGGAGTTGCACCACAAATACAAAGTTATTTCGAGTGAAGAACAAGTTCCACTCGACAGATAATTCATGAAGATATTCAACGATAAATCAAGTTCAGATAAGATCCAAAGGTTCTAGACCGCAGATCAAAGTACTCGAGCCTCTAGCTCGACAGAGTTTAACGGTTACAAAATCCACTCGGCATTCCGAGGCAAATTTAAAGTGAAGCATAAAAGTTTTAATTCCTCATGCGGAGGACTGGAAGGGGCGACGAACTCGTCCAAGTCGATCCCGTCTGCAATGCGAGTGGCAGCAGCAATGAAAGTCTCCATTAAGTCTTGAAAGTTGTGCTTCCTGGTATTGGCAACTTGGATGGCGGCCAACTTTTCTTCTCGCGCCTCCTTGCAGTGGACGCGGACCAGAGACAGAGCGACGTCAGTGCCACATCTAGCAGAAGATTTCTTCCATTCCGCCACTCGACCTGGGACTTCATTCAGTCGAGTCATCAGGGACTCGAGGTCATTCTGAAGCGTCGTCCTAGGCCAGAGCAACGTGTCGATCCGTGACATTGCAACCTTCAACCGAGCAAGATAGTCAACAACGCCGGCAACACGAGATTCCAGTCGGAGCACGTTCATAGCAGCCTCGTCCTTCACTAGAGAATTGATGGGGTCCAAGTCTGTCTCCACTCGAATGGTCTCCTCTTCGAAGTTCTGGCAGAATTCTGTAAACACAATTCAAGGATAAGTCAGTGGCTCTATGCAGATTTGGTAACTGCAAGTCAGTCGGGCCGGAGTAATTACCCTCGAGCATGACAAACAGCTTCTTGGCGAGTCCACCGAGATAAGCCTCCAGATCGTTCCTCTTCCCCGCCAGTTCACTTGCATTGTCATTCAGAGCTATATTGCCATTCTTTAGACGGCTGACCTCTCGATTAGCCACGTCGAGAGCAGTTTTCAGCCTAGAGTTTTCCTTTTCAAGAGTACCGACTGAAGCCAGTTTTTCTTCAGCAAGCTTCGTTTTGTTCAGGGCCTCCTTCTGCGCTTCGGCAAGGTCTTGATCCTTCTTCTTCAGAGCCTCCTCCATTTTGTTTGCGAAACAGCAAGTGAGATAAACATCGAGGATGGCCAGAAAGAAAGGACAGTCGACAAAAGATCACTAGCCATACCTTTTGCTTCGTCCCTTGCCTTCTGCAAGTTCTCCTGAGCAAGCTTCAAGTCAAGGTTCAGATGGATCTGTTTGTTCTCCAACTCAGTGTAGCGAGCCACAAGTTCGTAGGATTTCTGCAAAAAATCAGTCGACAGACATCCAAGATAAGTTGCTTCTGAGTAACCAAGAGACAATGATGGCGTTTCTAAGACTATAGCCGAATCAAAAACATTCAATAGTAGTCTCGGGGACTACACCCAGTGGGTGCACTCAACGTGCCCCCACTGGTTCGACCAAAAATATCAAGGCCTGACCAGACCGAGTGAAGAAGTTCAGCTAAAGCAACACAATATAAAGACTACAGTCGACTGGCAGCAGTCCACCGTAGTCTCGGGGACTACACCCAGTGGGTGCACTTAGCGTGCCCCCACTCGTCAAAAAGATTAATAGACACACCCAGTGGGCGTACAGATATAAAGATCTTCGAAAAAGAGATTCTTCAGATAGCATATCCTAACAGAACAAGCGGTGAATCGACTGACCTGGACGTTGCTCTAAAGAGCTGAGCTCGCGTCATAAGCTGCTTGGCTGGCTTCCCGAACCACCTTCACTTGCTCCATCATGATCCCCGCCTGGCGTATAGCCTCTTTAGCGGCACCCACTTGGTCCTCAGGGACGTGGTGTGTGGCAAAAAGCAAAGGCGGATTTGCAGTCGACGTCGAAGGCCGGACACTCGTCAGAGGTTCAGCGAAGGTCACAGAAACCCGAGTGGTATCACCACCCTCCCGGACTACGGCCTCAGGCGCCGGAGTAGTTTGTGGGGTCTTGCCAGCCAGCGCCCTCCTGTTCCTTCGCGCCCTCAGCGGCACTTCGTCGTCATCATCAGGGAGGTCAATGACATGAGGAGGAGCTACAAGAAAAATCCAATCAACCGGAATTATAAGAAATCGTCAGTCGACTAAAAGCAGAGCATCAGTAATTGTACCGGGGTTGGAGGTAACAGCGTCTTCCATCTCTTGATCATCGTCCTTGGCGGAGATCTCCGAGGTGGCAGCACTGCAAATTTCGAAAGTCAGTCAGCTTATTCAATGAGTCGACCAAGAGTCCGTCACGTTCGAGAAAGGAAAACAAATTCTACTATTACCCAGAAATGGTGGGGACAGTCATCTTCATCTTGGGTAGAGCCTTGGGCGGCTTGGACGGCGTCGCGCATGGGTGCTTGGGAGCTTTTTCTGTCGGCGCTGGAGATGAGGTCCGAGGGCGCTTCGACGACTGCCCAACAGGGACAGTCGCCTTACCACGTTCCCGCGCAGGGTCGTGTGTAAGCTTGGATCGCCGTTCCGAGCGGGGAGGTTCGACTTCTTCCTCCTCCTCTTCACTAGAGTCGTCGTCGTCATCCCCCTCTCCTTCGCCGTCAGATTCCCACTCTTCTCCCTCGTCTCCACTTTCGCCTCCGCTCACCTCTCCTTCCTCGGCCTGCTCCTATGCTCCATTGGGTGTTGAGTACATCTCAGTAGTGGCCTAGAGGACAACAAACGAGACAAAAGTCAATTGACTGATCCAAAAAGAACAAATAAAGAAAGCAAGATCACAGTCGGAAATGCAAGGTCAGACCTTGTCCACTTCGTATGTTTGGTTGAGTGGAGGAATCCTCCTGGCTCCTCGGGGGTTGTCCTTGTTCCCTGTGATACTCGACAACCACCCTTCCAACATCTCATCAGTGACCTCCTCTGGGTGAATCCGAGTGGTGTCTTCGAGACCCGAGTACAGCCACATCGGGTGGTCACGAGCCTGAAGCAGTTGGATGCACCTCCGAAGGAAGACTTCCAACAAGTCCATGCCAGTCACACCCTCGCGAACAAGCTGAACCACTCGACCGACCAGCACCTTGACTTGCGCCTTTTCCTCCGACGTCACTTTCAGAGAGGCAGGTTTTTGTGCTCGATTCAGAGAAAAAGGGGGAAGCCCAGTCAACTGTCCTGGGGTCACCTAGTCTTTACAGTAAAACCAAGTCGACTGCCACCCACGGACTGACTGGGGAAAAGAGATAGACGGAAAGGAACTTTTTCCCCTCATCTGGATCGCCAGGCCCCCGCACAGCTGGATCACCTGCGTCCGTTCGTCACTCGACTTGGCCTTCTTGACCGACTGAGAGCGGCAAGTGAAGATGTGCTTGAAGAGTCCCCAATGGGGGCAGCAACCCAAGAAGTTTTCACACAAGGAAACGAAAGCAGCAAGATACACAATAGAACTGGGAGTAAAGTGATGGACCTGCGCTCCGAAGAAGTTCAAGAAGCTCCAGAAAAAAGGATGAGGAGGCAGAGAGAATCCACGATCGATATGGGTGGCGAGGAGGACGCACTCACCATCAAGAGGCTGGGGTTCGACTTCTTTCCCTGAGAGGCACGCAGATTCGTGGGGAATGAATCCCCCCTCGACCAGATCATCGAGATCATCCTGCAAAATCACCGACGGCATCCAGTCGCCCTGGATCCAATCCTTGGGCAGAGCAGTCCTCGAGGAAGATCCGCCCCGAGCGGACTTATTCCCCTTCCCCTGCACCGCCGCCTTCTTCGCGCGCTCCAGAGCCGACGTCTTCTCCTTCACCATCGTCGCCGACGAAGCTCGAACAGACCTACGGCACCAAGGTGGGAGCGGAGGTGGCGGAGGATCTTGTGAAGGAAGGGGGAAAAGTGAAGGCGCACTGTTCAGGGGTCCTGAGCCGGCAGCTTATAAGAGGTCGCTTCCGAGTGGCTGACTGGTAGGCCCAGGCAATCCCGTCAAATCCCGCAACAGGCACGCACGCAGTACGTGGCGAAAAAGGTGGCACGGGGATCGAGGAGCTTCCGTCCTATCCCATCCGATTACTGCGGCCGCCCCCGTCCTGCGCGCTTCCCGAAATTCAAATCCCGCAAAATCCGCGGGCCGCAGAACAACTCGTCAAACAGAAGATCCCTTTCACACCGTCACTCGGAACTTCACAAGTAAAGAAATTCACTCGACAAGAGGCCAAGAATGGATCAAGGCGACTGAAAGAAGTTGACGACGTCATTCGTGACAATTGATCCAAAACAAGACGTTCATATAACATGAAGAACCAGTCGGAAAGATCCCCAACTCCTTCCCCACTCGAACCTCGATCCATTCGGGGGCTAATGATGAAGCTATGTACCTAGGATAGGGGTATGGACCTGTCCTAAGTACCCTACCCAAGGACATCCCTAGAAGAAGTCACCTTTCAATCGACTTGGAGGTATCCCACTCGACAGATTCAAGACACTCGACCACGAAGCAATCACTCGACCAAATTCCAACCACTCGACTGCCAGGAGATCTAAAGTCACCCTGCACGCAAACGATCGGTCATTAAGTAGCTTTTATGGTCATCATAGCACTTTATTAGGGGCGTTACCAGTAACCCCCAATCTTAATGTACTTTAAACCTTGCATTACTGAGGGCTGGAGGGGCCTGGCGAACTCTATATAAGCCACCCCCCTCCTCAGTATCAGGGGTTGGCACCCCTGTTATTCATACACACATAATTCAGTCGACCGCCTCCGGGCACCGAGAGATAGGGCTGTTACTTCCTCCGAGAAGGGCCTGAACTCGTAATCCTCGTGTGCTTACAACTCCTCCATAGCTAAGATCTAGCCTCTCCATACATACCCCCCAACATCACTGTCAGAGTTAGAACCACGACATCCCGCGCTCGCTCATGTCAACCTCGCCTCTGGAGTCCACCAGCGCCCTCGAGCATCCTCCTCTCTTTAGCCATCCCTTGGCATCTGTCGTGCGCCCACCACGACAGAGATGTTATAAGATCAGGGGTTGCTCCATCTAAGCCCAAAGAAGCTCCCAAGGCAGCTGCTCCAAAACCCAAAGCTGCACCCAAGAGGAGTACAAGAAATATTCCAGTTGCAGAGAAGAACAAGGCCCCAGTGCTTGAAGCTGCTATAGAAGAAGAAGATGATGAGTCACATGTCTTTAGGAAGTTGAAGCCCAAAATTCCAGATCACAATGATGCTCATCCAGTAGTTGAGGACATGAAGCTCAGGAAGGATGCAGGACTCGGACAGTGGAGATTGACTGATCCCTATGCAGTTCGGAGAAGAACTGATGTGGACTACATGTTACATGCAAAGGAACAACATGACTTCTATGAGACAGTGTTGCTTGACAAGAAGCCTATAGTCTGTGATATGAGATGGGTGGACAGGGAGTACATCAGGGAAAATGAAGAACGCTATCCTGGAGTCTATGATAGTTTCAAGTCTTGTGGAGTAGAGGACTTTTTTGGGCAGAAGCTCACAGAGTGGAATGATGAGCTTATTATGCAGTTCTACTCCACAGCTCATTTCTACCCAGATGGAAGGATTGTCTGGATGTCTGAAGGTACTAGGTACCAGTCAACGGTTGAAGAATGGGCAAAATTGATCAATGCTCCTAAGGAGAATGAATATGACTTGGATGTCTATGCCAAGAAGAAGAAGGATCACAACATCATGGCACATATGTACAGAGAGATCCTAGATGCTGCTCTTGAGACACACAAATTTGGATCAGTACATTACCTTCTGTCAGGTTTGCCAACAATCAATTGGATCCTCAGGCACACTCTATTGCCAAAGTCAGGTGATCACAAGATGATCAGAGGCCATGCAATTAACCTACTTCACATATTTGATGTGCCTCAAAAGTTCAAAGTCATGAGCCTAATTGTGGAAACTATAAAGAGAACAACTGCAGATCAGAAGAGAATTTGTGGGTATGCCCCACAGATCCAGGAGATAATCAACTCCAAGATGGGCACTGGCACATATCTCTTGGACAAGGATCATATGCCCATCTACCCAGACTTTGAGGACAACATTGTGGTAATGGATGAGAATGAACCATCTTCTGTGCAAGCACAAGCAAAGAGGGAGAAGGCAAGGACTGAAAAGGCTGCAAAGATGCCAACCATTGATGAGGCATCTCAGTATCTTCTGAAGAGCAAGCAAGATCAGCTTGGATACTTGATTGCCTCCACTCTGAGGATTGAGAAGGGATTGGCCACCCTGACTTAAAACTAGGAGAGCTTGGAGAGGATCATGGAGCGGAAGTTCTATGATTTAGATGTGAAGGTCACAGAGATACAGTCAGTTGTTGAGCAACTTCAGGATGAAGTGCAGGAGAAGAAGGGCAAGTCTACCACTGATGCTTTTGCTAGAGTGCCCAGAGGACAGATATCTGCTGCAGTGCCAATTACAGACACCAGAGCAACTTCATCTGCACCAGCTACACCTTCAGTGCCACCATCTCCAGCACCCACTCCACCAGCTCCATCTACATCAACTGATGCCTTCATCCTTGGAGTTTTATCTACACCACCACCTGAAGACCGAGCCTGAGAGTCGATCTAGCACTATGCATTTTTATGAACTTTTTGGTAACTTGTTGCCAAAGGGGGAGAAAATGTATAGATCATAGGCTTCGAGAGAGAGTGTTGCTCTTTGTTCTCTCTTGTTGTTTGGTGGTTGAAATTTGTTATTTGTTTGTTTGAGATACTTTATGCTTTTGTGTGATACTTGGATGATCATGTGTTTGATCATATGCTACCTTAATGCTTGTTGGATGACATTATCCTTTTATATCCCCATATGATCATTCACTTTGCTTGGTGATGAGTGCATGTATTTAATTATTATCATTTTGAGCGCTCCACCAAGATGTATGTGACATGGAAGGGTAACCCATGATCCTAACTCATTGTGCATTTGCAGTCCAAAGCAAATCTTAAACTATGCACAAATTTAGGGGGAGCTCTTGCTTTTCACATACTTCTCAAAGCGACAATGTTTTTCACTCTTATTATCATTTGTCGAAGCTTTGATCTATATGTTGTCATCAATTACCAAAAAGGGGGAGATTGAAAGTACAACTATCCCTAGGTGGTTTTGATAATTCCTAACAACATATAGCTCATTGAGCTAATACTATTTCAAGATTAATATTTCAGGAAAGCTCAATGATTGGCATGGCATGGATGAGAAAAGTGGACCCCTCAAAATGCTAAGGACAAAAGGATTGGCTCAAGCTCAAAGCTCAAGACTCTACATTTTCTATTTTAGTGATCCAAGATCACATTGAGTCTATAGGAAAAGCCAATACTATCAAGGAGGGATGAGGTGTTGCATAATGAGGCTCTTGCTCAAAATGCTTAGTGATATGCTCCAAAGCCCTCAACTACTTTCTCACATCCACATATTGAAGGAAATATGCCCTAGAGGCAATAATAAAGTTATTATTTATTTCCTTATATCATGATAAATGTTTATTATTCATGCTAGAATTGTATTAACCGGAAACATAATACATGTGTGAATACATAGACAAACAGAGTGTCACTAGTATGCCTCTACTTGACTAGCTCGTTGATCAAAGATGGTTATGTTTCCTAACCATAGACATGAGTTGTCATTTGATTAAGGGATCACATCATTAGGAGAATGATGTGATTGACTTGACCCATTCCGTTAGCATAGCACTTGATCATTTAGTTTGTTGCTATTGCTTTCTTCATGACTTATACATGTTCCTATGACTATGAGATTATGCAACTCCCGTTTACCAGAGGAACACTTTGTGTGCTACCAAACGTCACAACGTAACTGGGTGATTATAAAGGTGCTCTACAGGTGTCTCCGAAGGTACTTGTTGGGTTGGCGTATTTCAAGATTAGGATTTGTCACTCTGATTGTCGGAGAGGTATCTCTGGGCCCTCTCGGTAATGCACATCACTTAAGCCTTGCAAGCATTGCAACTAATGAGTTAGTTATGGGATGATGTATTACGGAACGAGTAAAGAGACTTGCCGGTAACGAGATTGAACTAGGTATTGAGATACCGATGATCAAATCTCGGGCAAGTAACATACCGATGACAAAGGGAACAACGTATGTTGTTATGTGGTCTGACCGATAAAGATCTTCGTAGAATATGTGGGAGCCAATATGAGCATCCAGGTTCCGCTATTGGTTATTGACCGGAGACATGTCTCTGTCATGTCTACATAGTTCTCGAACCCGTAGGGTCCGCACGCTTAAAGTTTCGGTGACGATTGTATTATGAGTTTATGTGATTTGATGTACCGAAGGTAGTTTGGAGTCCCTGATGAGATCAAGGACATGACGAGGAGTCTCGAAATGGTAGAGACGTAAAGATCGATATATTGGACGACTATATTCGGACATCGGAAAGGTTCCGAGTGATTCGGGTATTTTCGGGGGTACCGGGGAGTTACGGGAATACGAATTGGTGGAAGAGAGGAGGCAGGGCGCGCGGCCCCCCTAGCCCAAACCGAATTGGACTAGAGGGCCGGCCCCCCTTTCCTCCTTTTCCTCCTTCTCCTTCCTTCTCCTTCTCCTCCTTCCTTTCCTCCTCCTAGTAGGAGTAGGAAAGGGGAGTCCTACTCCTACTAGGAGGAGGACTCCTCCTCCTGGCGCGCCCATAGAGGGTCGGCCGGCCTCCCCCCTTGCTCCTCTATATACAGGGGCAGGGGCACCTCTAGACACACAAGTTGATCAGTTGATATCTCCCAGCCGTGTGCGGTGCCCCCTCCACCATATTCCACCTCGGTCATATTGTAGCGGTGCTTAGGCGAAGCCCTGCGTCGGTAGCAACATCATCACCGTCACCACGCCGTCGTGCTGGCGGAACTCTCCCGTGAAGCTCTGCTGGATCGGAGTTCGTGGGACGTCATCAAGCTGAACGTGTGCTGAACTCGGAGGTGTCGTGCGTTCGGTACTTGGATCGGTCGAATCATGAAGATGTACGACTACATCAACCGCGTTGTGCTAACGCTTCCGCTTTCGGTCTATGAGGGTACATGGACAACACTCTCCCCTCTCGTTGCTATGCATCACCTTGATCTTGCGTGTGCGTAGAAAATTTTTGAAATTACTACGTTCCCCTACACATATGACCTAAACCAAAAGTCAAACTCAGCCCCATCGATTCTTTCTATTTGGCACCACCGAGTTCAGATGTCATAGCCACTGCCACAAACCCTAGGCAAATCGGTCTCACCGAGATGGGATTGTAATCTCTCCGTTTCCATTCGTAATGTTTCGGTCCCACCGAGATTGCAATGTAAACTCTCTGTTTCCCTTTCGTAACATTTCGGTCTCACCGAAATGAGCGAATCGGTCCCACCGAGTTTACCTGACCAACTCTCTGGTTAGCTTGTTACCAAAATCGGTCCCACCGAGTTTGTGTAATCGGTCTCACCGAGATTACGTTATGCCCTAACCCTGACCATATAGGTCCTACCGAGTTGCATGTCGGTCCCATCGAAAATCCTAACGGTCACTAGATTTGTTGAATCGGTCCGACCGAGTTTATCAATTCGGTCCCACTGAGATTGGCAAGTTGTGTTTAATGGTTAGATTTTGTGTGGAGGCTATATATACCCCTCCACCTCCTCTTTATTCGTGGAGAGAGCCATCAGAACGAACCTACACTTCCAACTTACCTTTTCTGAGAGAGAACCACCTACACTTGTGTTGAGGCCAAGATATTCCATTCTTACCATATGAATCTTGATCTCTAGCCTTCCCAAGTTGCTTTCCACTCAAATCTTCTTTCCACCAAATCCATATCCTGTGAGAGAGAGAGAGAGTTGAGTGTTGGGGAGACTATCATTTGAAGCACAAGAGCAAGGAGTTCATCATCAACACACCATTTGTTACTTCTTGAAGAGTGGTGTCTCCTAGATTGGCTAGGTGTCACTTGGGAGCCTCTGACAAGATTGTGGAGTTGAACCAAGGAGTTTGTAAGGGCAAGGAGATTGCCTACTTCATGAAGATCTACCCTAGTGAGGCAAGTCCTTCGTGGGCGACGGCCATGGTGGGATAGACAAGGTTGCTTCTTCGTGGACCCTTCGTGGATGGGGCCCTCCATGGACTCGCACATCCATTACCCTTCGTGGGTTAAAGTCTCCATCAACGTGGATGTACGATAGCACCACCTATCGGAACCACGACAAAAACATCCGTGTCTCCTATTGCGTTTGAATCCTCCAAACCCTTCTCTTTACATTCTTGCAAGTTGCATGCTTTACTTTCCGCTGCTCATATACTCTTTGCATGTTCGCTTGAATTGTGTTAAGATTGCTTGACTTGTCCAAAGTTGCTAAAATCTGCCAAGAACTAAAATTGGAAAAAGGATAAGTTTTATTTGGTCAAGTAGTCTAATCACCCCCCTTCTAGACATACTTTCGATCCTACACAGACCCTTCTAAGCCGGGCCTAGGAACCAACCAGACGTCCCGAGAAATTCGACGACATGTAGAGAGCGAGGGTTAGGGCAGTCGGCACTATTCAGGCAGATCCATCAGACCACATCGTAATAAGCTTCTCCTTTACACTACAAGCATCACTTAGCATTCTTCAAACCGTTCAAGCCATTTTTCCTAAGTCCCTGTGTCAGACAAACCCATTGTCATCCATTTCCATGACTGACTACGACGAATAATTGCTTCGTGGTGGGAAGGGGCTGATGCCTTCCCACCCACCCAGGTTCAAGGTATGGTACTTGCAAGTTGGGTTTGTTGCACCAATTATACTATAGGGGGTTCCCCTTCAGTCTTTCTGTCAAAAAAAATTGCTTCGTATGTCACATAGTATATAAGATGGTCTCAAGAACTTAACTAACACATAGATTCATACATTAATTTTTCCACCTCCGCGTCCATCGCAACAATACCTCTCTGGCCGTCAAGGCATTGTCAGACGTCTGCTGTCCCCGTCCACGGTCCTGCCCGCCTTGGACTACGCCGCCATTCATCTAGGATTTGTCTGCAGCCAGGTACTCTCCGCCCCCTGTTGACGCCATCCATGGTAGACACCACTCCCGGCCAACAGGTATTCGGTCAGATGTCATTGAGATTTTTTTAATACATTTTTGTTGTTTTCTAGAGTAAAACATGATGGTAGGGTACTTGGTGATGGAGGATGAGCTGATGTGTGACGTGTGGAAGGTTTACGGATTTTGTGGGCATGAGGCAAGGGGGCTCTACGTTTTGGCATAACGTGCATGCTTTGTTGCATGAGCCAAATCACTTCGCGCCCTACGACTTGCAAATGATTCATGATCGCAATGTGAAGTCGCTAACCCATCGATGGTACACGATCTTCAACTTGGTCATGAAGTTTTACGATGCAATTGCACAAATGAAGAGAAGGTGGCCACCTGGCTTGCACACCATTGACATCATGAGTTTTGCTTCCTGTTGCTCTACATGTTGCTCTACATGTTGATCAATTCTTTTATTGAGTCAATGTTGCAACTTGATAATCATCACATTGTATAGTCTGGATGTGCTTGAATTGTGTTATTTTCTATAATTATTTTGAGAGTTGTGGGCTTAATAAAAATTAAGGACCGGTGCTTAAGCGGTGATGCCCTAAGTTGTGTGTTCATATGTGTGAATTATATACTCTGAAAAAGAAAACTGCGGAGCTATTGTCAATAGCAGCGGCAGCTAGTCCGGACGTGTCCGCCGGGCATGGCTGGCCGTTGAACACGCGGGCGCGGCTGATGCTAATCCCGTGAACCGGTCCTGTCCAAGTAGTACTTCAACATGCACGTCGCACTTTTCACCGTTCCACGGCGTCGACCCGTAGGAGCCTGGCTGCGAATTGGTCCATCGAGGGCGAATCACCACCGTCAGAAGGGGAAAAAAGAACACCGGTCGAAGACAGCGGCTCGTGTGACTTGCGCGCCAACGGGACATCAGCCACGCGCCCATGCCGGCGGCTAAGGGCGACTTCGACACAGCTCTATATAATAGCACGCACGCCGCTCTCGTGCATCAGCTGCACACATCCGATCCAGCGCCCAGCCGTCATCGTGCTAGCTGATTCGCTCTGCTCCACCTGCGCGCAGTTGGCGCGCCTGATCCGGCCATGGCAGGGCCAGGCGAGAAGCCGTCGTCCACCTCCGCCAACGGCAATGGCACGCAAGCCCCGCCGCCTCCGGCCGCTCCCGGCGGCTCCGGTATGTGCCGCCTCCTCTCTTCTCTCGCTCGCGTCTGGATCGTGAGTTCGTGACGGTCCTGCGTGTGGTGATCGGTTTTCCTTCTCATAAATTTGACGCCTGAGTACCACGGTCGCGACGCCATTCCCGATTCTTTCGCTTGTTTCCTTGTTTGCTTCTTGTCGATGTTGCACTTGGCTGTAGAAGAGGCCCTTGCCAGTTGCCACACCGCGTGGTTCTTTGCTGTGTTCCTACTTCCTGCCGTTCGCGCCTCGAGATCGACCCTCCGAGAGACAGGAGACACGGGGTATTATTACTAAGGGCATGTACAATGGTTGATAAGATAGTTTTATTTTAAGTTTTACATGTAATTTAGAGATGACAAAGAAAAATGTCTACAATGGATCATCTCTTAATCTTATCTTCAATAATTAGCAATTCCTAAAAATATGGTGAGATATATTATGCTAAGAGATCATCTCTTGTCTTATCTTAAATAAGAGAAGACAAGCCTTCTCTTATGAGTTCTCTCTCCTCCACCTCATCATTTATCCTACGTGGCACTCTTAAGATAGCACCATTGTACATGCCCTAACGGGACTCTGCCGATGAAAGCGATTTGTCTGCCTGCACGCGGTGTAATGCCGGATTACCGGCGCCCATGCTTTCTTTAGACTGTAGCCAAGTTGTCCTTTTGTTGACTCATGGCGGCGATCTCGATGCTTTGCATGCTCCCAAATCTTGCGTGATTTGCGTCAGGCACGAAATATACTTGTCGGAGTAACTTCACAAGACACGGATGCCACGCGGGTGCATTCGGACCATGAATGTTTTCTTTGTGTGGATTAGAGCAACTCCAACGGGCCGACCCAAACGGACGGCGATTTTATCTGTTTTTGTTCGTTTGGATCGGTCAGACGGACACAGATGCCCGCTTTGGCATTTGGGTCGGCGCCTGCGCTCAACGCTGGCCGATACCTATTTTAACGGCGTCAAAAAAAATGAATGCATGCATATTTAAAAAAAAAGAGAAACAATATTAATTAAACATTAAAGCCGGCCACGAAGGCCGGCGAGAGTCAACGCGTCCACACATTTGCATTTAAAAAACAGCCTAAACTACGAGGCGGCGCGTTGCCCTAGGCGTCGTCGTCGTCCTCCTCGGGGTCCGTGAGGTCGATGAGCGTCGGCGCCGGCCCGGCCCAGGCGAACGCCGTGTTCCAGAGCGCCGCCATGTCAGGTTGTGCCGGCGCAAGCAGTGCCGGGGCGGGGGGGAGGGGGGTGTGCGGCCGCCTGTGCAGCCCGGCCTAGCGCTCCTCCTCCTCGGCCTCGCGCTGCTCCTCCTCGAGGTCGCGCTCGAGCATCTCCTCGTATTCGCCGCGACGCCCCGTTGCCTCGCCTCCTCGCGCATGCCCCGTCGCCTCGCCTCCTCGTGCTCGAAGGCGAACCACCTCGCCCAGTTGGGCGAGTCGGCTGCGTAGGCCTTGTCGAGGTGCTGCTCCGGTGTCAGGCGTCAGCAGCGCCCACCGGCGCCGCACCTCCTCCACGTGAGCACGAGCCGTCCGCGGCGCCGCCGGCACTGGGATCCTATCTGGATCCAGATGCCAGTCGTGCGGCAGCGTCACGTCCGGATACGGCAGAGGCTGGCGGTTCTGCCAGTGCCACTCTGCCTGGTGCACTAGCACGCTGACGCTCTGCCTCTGCCGGCGAGGCGCCGGCAGAGGTGGGAGGAACTCGGAGGGGAAAGGGGTGGCAGGGGACTTGCCCTTGATCTTGCTGCCGCTGGCGTCGGAGAAGAGGCCCATCTCGCTGTGGTTGTGGTGGCTAGGGTTTGCCGGCGACGAGGGAGCAAAGGTGGGCAGATATGGACGGCGAGTATGGATGAGGACGGCCCCGCCGCACGGTCGACTTAAAAAAGGACGAGCGCCGTCACTGACGCGTGGGCCCGTCGTTATAAATTAAGCTGACTGCGTGGGCAGCGGGTAGTTGGACGGCTACCATATGGGGACGCGGTGGATAGCGAGAAGGCGCGTGAAGCGTCCGTTCGGCGTCCGTGCCGACGCATTTGGGGCGCAAATTTGGGTCGTAAATGCGTCGGTGCGGACGCAACGCGGACGTGATTTGGGTTTGGCTCGGCGCGTTGGGCCGCCACTTTTGTCCGCGTCGACCAAAACGGACGCAGACGGACGAAATGGGTCGGCCCTTTGGAGTTGCTCTTAGAGCATGGTTAATAATATAGCCAACTGCTGACTGTAAAATGATGTCATACAGGAAACACATATATTCATTCATACAACAAGGTTAGATATAAGATTATTTTTTCTCATTTTCTTCCAATCTCTTTCTTCACATTTATTGCATCTGTCTAGAAGCACGCATATAGCTAGGCTCTTGCCACTTCTCTTACTTTTTTATGTCTCTTTTCTTTACATAAACAAAATTGCCATGTAAGAGGGCTATAAACCTGCTAGAGCAAGTACAATAGAATGACGTAGGTGGGTTCTAAACCTTTTTAAATAGTATTATATTTTGATGAGTTGGAGAAGAGAGAAGGGAAACGAGCTACTGATTACATTGCAGCACGCGCTCCTAGGCATGTTGCGAGAGAATGAGATGGGCCATGTATCAAAAAAATAGTACATATTTATATGTAACTATTGAACTTGCCGGCTATAAGCTTGTCTATAGATAATGTTGCAAGACCATATAGCTAGCAGCTCGCTATATTATTAAGAGCAAGTATAATAGTGGGCTATAAGCCCGCTTACATGGCATTTTTGCCTATGTGAAGAAGAGAGATAAGGAAAAAAATAAAAAAATGGGCTCTCATGCAAGAGTCAGGCTTTATGCGTGCTTCTAGGCAAAAGTATTTAATGAGAGAAAAGAGATATTAGAGAGAAAGTGAAAAAAGATGTGAGCTTATAGCCAATATTATAGCCTGCTTTATTGTATGACCAATTAATAATGCTAACTCTTGATGACATGACATGTTCATACAACTAGTTATATTATTAATCATGCTCTAATCATGCTTTTATTGTATGCACAACAAGATTTGTTGCAAAACTGAAGCTCCATTAATTAACCTTGGTCATTACAATCCTGTTTGCACAAGGAATCAACAGGACTATGGACGAATCAATGGTTAGAGCATGATTAAATTATGTGGAGGGGGTATGTTGTCATTGTATCAGTGTCAAAACTGCAACATGATAATTTTAATAACAACCCAGTGGCAACTTTGACACGAATACAATGACAACTTCATTTACCGTGTAGTGGCAATTTTAGAGTAAAAAAAGAAGTTTGTCAATACATATCCAAGTGGTTTCTAAGTAAATGGTGAAAATGGATTGTGAATCAGGCAGGCAGTTTAGTGTGTAGAACATTCTTTTATCTTGTTGTTCTCGTTATCCTAAACTTCGTACAATTAGCTGCCCATGCAGTTGATTCTCTGATCATATGGTCGGGAGGACGTCGGAAGACGACGTGCATAGTGAGAAATGAGGAAAAGTTCTCTCTGTATATTTTCCGTAGTTATATATCCAAGTATTATTTAGTTGTCATATTCAAGTATTAATTATATAAAAATTCTCTAATAAAACGGACACTATAAATATTCCACCCGTCCTAAACATATTGTATATATCCAGGTGTTAATATCAGCTAGCTATTTCCCGGCGTTTCTGAAAAAAAAACATTTTCTAAGCTTTCTATATCTATAAAAAATAATGTAAGGAGCTTTTTCAAAGTGTTCCCAAATCAACAAAAGGGCTATGTTCTTTTCTTGAGAATCTCCACAAAACCTAGGAATGTGTCAAATAGGTGCCTTTTGCACAGGGCAGCACTCTGGACGGGTCAGCCCATTTTAGCAACTTAGTGGAACTGGCTGGCTATTTGATTTACTAATGGCTTTAGGAACATTCTAGAATCTTTCATTTTGAAAGAAAAACTGTTTTTTCAGGTTTTACTTTTATTATTGTTAGTCTTTCATTTTTCAGGTTTATTATTTTTTCAAAAAAAGTTCCAAAAAATCAAATTTGTTCAGAAATGTTTTGGGATTTTCAAATTATGTTAAAAATTGGTAAATTTTCTTGTTTTCGAAAATTATGCAGGATTTTGAAAAGTTGTTCAAGAAATTTCAAAAAATGTTTTAGAGTTTGAAAATTTATTTGGAAATTCAAAATTTGTTCAGAATTTCCAAAAACGTTTTTGCAAATATATTTTTTGAAAATTTCGTAATATTTTACCAATTTTCAAAATATATTAATATTTTAATAAAATAATAGAAAAAATCAAATCGCTACGGTGTAGTCACTACAAGGCCTTGCTGCTGGGCTGGCCCACTTGGCGACGCCCTACGCGAGTGGCCAACAACTTAACGCACAGGGATTCATATAGGGAGTTCCTAAAACCTATGTTTTTTTTTTTTGAGACAATCCTAAAACCTATGTTGTTGTGACGGAAATGAACCGTCTGTCTATCTGATTTCCGGCAGGCATGTGGCCCGTTTTTATTCTAGGCCCGACTTATGTGAAAAAACTATTGGATCGATACTCACCCATAAAAGGCTATTTGGTCGAGGCCTTCCAAGATTATAGTGATTCTAAGAACTCCTGGTCATAAGTTCTTTTTTCGAAAAGGCCAAAGGTCATATATTAAGTGCACAAATGCTTAAAAAACATGCATATAGAAAATTTAAAGATACATCAAAAAATTTGGAAGCGCCGAAGTCTTCTTCCTCCTGCATCCATCAACAACGTGTTGTGAGCAAAGCTTGTTGCCGCCACCGAACCTCCATCTCAGCGAATCAATGTTGATTAAACACTGGTGCTTGGAGCAGCAATGGTCCAGAACTCGTTGATATAGACTAGAAGACGTCAACGACCACGATCTATATAGCAAATGTCATGCATATAATGCTACTATATGATGCTAACTTCATACTCCCTTCGTCCGGTAAAGAATGTACATCTAGCTTCAAAATTTGTTCATAAAAGAGTGTACTTCCATCTTTGCAATGCACTTTAAAGTACTCAAGACCAATAGCAATACACACATGGTCTTCTTAATTTCTACATGCACTTAGCTCATTGGGGGTTGGGTGATTAAATAGAAGAGAGACAGTGACTTGCACATTTTCAATGCATTTTTTTACTTAACTTCATAATTTGTCCTAAAATTTCTAGATGTACACTCTTCACCGGACGGAGTGAGTAGTACATAGTATCGTAGATTGATATTTTAGATGACTCAATTTATTACTCCTACTTTGTATGCCTCATAATAACAACTATTTATTGGAAATGGTGTAATAGTGTGATATTACTACCTTCTCTTTCTCACCTAGTATTATGACATGTCATCGATATGCCTAATTGCCATTGCATATGGTTGCATGAAACTACTCTATAATATCCCACTATGGGAGGTATTATGGTCAAGCTGAGTCTATAGTAGATTCCTATAAGGTTGGCCATAGTGAGAAGTAACTCGACTATCAACATGCATATGTTATCGGTCTATTTTATTACCTTCATAGTGGATCGTGACCTATGTGTGGTATCATGCAACCCTTTATTTGCTTAGATGTACACTTTTTTTTGGATGCATTATGCTACAGTAACATATTATTTTTACCACAAACACCACTCTTCTCATTAACTACTTGCCACAAGCAAACTTATCTTAGGGTGCGTTATGTTACTAGTTAAATTACACCCACGATGGCCAGATTACCACCTGGAGCGCTTGTGCTCTAAGATCGGCCAAATTTTCTCTTTTTTCTTTTTTTTTCTCCTTTTCCTTTTCTGCCTTCTTTGTTTCTTTTATTCCTTTTGTTTTGATGTTCGTTTTTTGTTTTTCACTTTCATTTTTCTCCTCTTTCATAGGGGAAAATATGTAAATAAATTAAAAAAAATCTTATGAACATATATTAGAACACACATGAAAAACTTTTCAAATGTTTCTTACCACCAGTGGTAGTTGCCCTCACGTGAGTTTTCTATGTTGTATGTAGTATCTGTCAAAACCAAAAGTATGTACATACAATATATGTAGTATATAGGAATACTTGGGTAGTATATATCCCATTTTTTAGGTAGTGCGTACTACTTTTTTAGTGTATTGTTTTATACATACAAATATAAAAAAATTTTATATAAAAAAACTATGGACTCACATGTAATTTTTTTGTATAGCTTGCTTTGAAATATCTCAGATATAGTATATGAACATATTTAGATTGACAAAGTAGTATATATACTACCACATGATAGTATATGAGACATGTGGAGTAACTATCCCTGGGTGATAGGATGTATTTTTTGGAGTATAAACAAAATAATGTTCGTACATTTGAAAAATGTCATCTCATATTTAAAAACAATTCAATACATACAAAAAGATTATATATGAGGTGACCATTTTTTGAATGTACGAACATTATTTTGACGGACATGAACATTTTTAGTTTTCATATTCATATGTAACCTCTACACTATTGAATATTTTGATGATATTTTAAAATTTTACAATAAGATCTTATATATATTATTTTTTAAAGCACGGTTGTTGTATAGGAGATTCGACTCTACACAGCTCACTTCATGTTCATTTTATTATACTCAACCTTTTTTTCTAAAAAATAGAGAAATTAACTCGCCTTAATATAATCGCTACATATAATTCTTTCTGTGGTTTTTTCTGTATATTGTAGACATGATTATCACAATTCTGTATATTGAACCAGATGCGTGTCTATTTCCTCGCGTGTTTGTGGCATTCTGCATCTGAAATGATTTCTAGAGTCTAACAAAATGATATTTTCCTCTCATAGGTATAGCCAAAAGGCTTCCCCGTCTTGCATTCATGTTCCTGCTTGCGGTTCTGTACCGTCAGCTTCAGGCTCCGCCTCCAAAAATCTGCGGATCCCCGGACGGCCCTCCGGTGACCGGGACAAGGATCAGGCTCAGTGACGGCAGGCACTTGGCTTACCATGAGTCCGGTGTCCCGAAGGAACAAGCCAACCATAAGATCATCTTCGTCCATGGATTCGACTCATGCAGATACGATGCCCTGCGAGTATCACCCGTACGTGACAATCATCAGTTGAACCTGAATGTGTACACAGGGAAAAACATTAATCATAGTGGACTGTTGCTGGAAACTGTGACATGCAGGAGCTGGCGCAGGAGCTCGGGATCTACATTCTGTCCTTCGATCGACCTGGATACGGCGAGAGTGACCCGCATCCTGCGAGGACCGAGAAGAGCATCGCCCTCGACATCGCGGAGCTAGCTGACAGCCTGCATCTCGGGTCCAGGTTCTACCTCGTCGGGTTCTCCATGGGCGGCGAGATCATGTGGAGCTGCCTCAAGCACATCCCCCACCGGTACCATCCGCCGCACTTCTTCTCTACTTAACACCGCTGCAGAGTACTTAATTTGCAAGCTTAGTGACAACTACATTTTCTTGACAGGCTTGCTGGGGTGTCTATCCTCGGCCCCGTGGGCAACTACTGGTGGTCGGGCTTCCCGTCGAACGTGTCGTGGGACGCGTGGTACCAGCAGACTCCTCAGGACCAATGGGCCGTCCGCGTTGCGCACCACGCGCCCTGGCTCGCCTACTGGTGGAACACCCAGAAGCTCTTCCCGGCCTCCAGCGTCATCTCCTTCAACCCCGCCATCTTCTCCACAGAAGACATGGCCATGATCCCCAAGTTCGCATCTCGACCTTGCTCGGTAATATTTACAGACCAGCGAACCAACCCCACCGTTTGCATCTCTGAGAGTCACAGTGTGTGCACCTCTATTTGTCTCAATGACTCACCCGTTGTTTGCATTTTATTGTGTGTGCGCACAGAGCAAGGCGAGGCAGCAGGGGGAGCACGAGAGCCTGCACCGGGACATGACCGTCGGGTTCGGGAAGTGGGGCTGGAGCCCGCTGGAGATGGAGAACCCGTTCCCGGGCGACGAGGCGGATGTGCACCTGTGGCACGGCGCGGAGGACCTCATCGTGCCCGTTAGCCTGTCGCGGCACATCGCGGAGAGGCTGCCATGGGTGCGCTACCACGAGCTGCCCACGGCCGGGCACCTCTTCCCCGTCGCCGACGGCATGGGGGATGTCATCCTCAGGACGATGCTGCTCGGGGAAAACTGAAGTGAGTGTTAGCTAGAGGGAGTGATCGGCGATGCTGTCTGCGTTTTCTTGTCTTCTTTGTACTACTACTGTTGTTGGTGTTTTTTCTACAAGGGGGCTCTTTTTCATTGAACAACGAGGCTGCTCCTATGTACGTAGAAAGCTCATGATAATAACTCCACGCCTAGTTTTCCCCAGCAGCATTTTTTTTTCCGAAGGAAACAGCAGGACTCTGCTGAGCAGCATTACCCAATCTGAATGGCAAGTTAGCAACAAAATCAACAAAATCTTTTGCAATGAACTATAAAAATATTTTACAATATAATTGATGTGTGTATCACTCAATGCAGAGGACAACAATTCTGTTGGAACCGCCACTCCCTAGCCCTAGCTCTCCTCTCCCTCTCGCTCTGCTCACTCTCTCCTGCCGTGTCTCGATCAGAAAACAGAGGAAGAAGATCGTAACAGTGGTGGACACGGAGATTTTTTCAGCGCACAAACATTTTTTTTCTTTCCTCGAGCATGAACTCGACCGTGTCAACAAGCTAAGGGGGGAACCAGGGTTTTATACCCGCGAGCACCGGCCTGCCAGGCATCGCCTTGTACCCACTCGCTCACCCACTTCCCCACGTCCTCCGTGCTTTGGCCGCGTCCACGCACCACGCCCATACGCGGTCGCCACGGGCTCCTAGCGCGCCCGGCATGGTCTACCCCTCCTGATTGCTCGCTAACAGCACGATGTGGCCTCGTGCACACACGCGCTGGCTCACGCACTCACACACACACACACCCCTACGCACACACACCCCGCGGATCCGGCGCGCTCAACGCGTCCGATGCGCGCCCATACATGCACCAGCCGCGTCAAGTTCGACGCCGCGGCTTATTGCACCCAACACTCGCGCCCTAAGTCGCGGCTCAGAGCAACCCTGCGTCCTCGACGTCGCCGTCCACCAGCAGTGCTCGCCCGCCCGCCAGCGCCTTCTTCCACTGCGGGAAGTCGCGTTTGAAGTGACCCCGCTCACCACACTAGTAGCACCAACCACGTCTGTTGCCGCCGAAGCCCGAGGCCTCGTTGCGCGCCCCGACGTCGTCGTTGTCCCGAGCTCCGCCTCGCTGCCGCTCCCGCGCCCGCCATTGTGCAGCAGTGAACATCAACTGATCGCCGCCATGGTTGCCTCCGTCCTGCCCGCCCGACGCAGCCTCTCGTCGAAGGCCTTCAGCCGCCCCAACGCGTCCTCGAACGCCATCGTGTCGACATTGCAGAATTGCTCGATCCCGGCCACCGCCACGTACAGGCGGTCCGGCACCGAGTCGAGCAGTTTCTTGACCAGTGCCGCGTCCTCCAGGGTCGAGCCCAACGCCACGTAGCGCACCGCCATGCCACCGAGCCTGTCGGCGAAGTCATCCAGGGTCTCGGCATCCGCCATGCGCAGGAGCTCAAACTCCCCGCGCAACGTGCCCAGCCGAGCCGCCCGCACGCGATCAGCTCCGACATACCTGGCCTTGAGGCTCGCCCACACCTCCGCCGCGGTTTTCTTCGACACCACCTACAGCAGCAAGCTCTCCGCGAGGGCACTGAGGAGGTAGGCGCGTGCAGGCTTGTCCTTCTTCGTGATGACGGCCACCGCCGCGTCCTCCAGCACGACCACCGCCTCCCATAGCCCGGCCGTGTCGAGGTTCGCCTCGACCTTGATGGCCCACGCCGTGTAGTTGTCGCCGGTGAGCTGCGGCAGCGATTCGCCCGCTCCGCCGCCGTATGAGATGATCGACATCGCCAGCGCGCCCTGACCTGAACGTGGCTCTGATACCAATTGTTGGAACCGCCACTCTCTAGCCCTAGCTCTCCTCTCCCTCTCGCTCTGCTCACTCTCTTCTGTCGTGGCTCGATCAGAAGACAGAGGAAGAAGAAGATCAGAACAGTGGTGGACACAGAGATTTTTCCAGCGCACGAATGCTTTTTTCTTTCCTCGAGCATGAACTCGACCGTGTCAACAAGCTACAGGGGGAACCAGGGTTTTATACCGCGAGCACCGGCCTACCAGGCCTCGCCTTGCACCCACTCGCCCACCCACTTCCCCACGTCCTCCGCGCTCTGGCCGCGTCCACGCACCGCGCCCGTACGCGGTCGCCACGGCCTCCTAGCACGCCCGACGCGGTCTACCCCTTCTGATTACTTGCTAACAGCACGGCGTGGCCCCGCGCACACACGTGCTGGCTCACGCACTCACACACGCACACCTACACACACACACACACACTCTGCGGACCCAACGCGTCCGGTGCGCGCTCATACACGCACTAGCCGCGCCAGGTTCGATGTCGCGGCTTATTGCACCCAACAAATTCCTCCTTTCCGGAACAATGATAATCTTGTAACATATCTTATGTTACCATCTTTTGCAATGAACTATAAGAATATTTTACAATATAATTGATGTGTGCATCACTGAATGCAGAGGACAACAATTCCTCCTTTCCGGAACAATGATAATCTTGTTTACCAGACTATATTTTATCTACTTCCATAAATAAATAACACGGGCCAATTTATTTTTTTTGTTTACAAGTGCATTTTGTACCAAAATAAATTCAGCATAACATGGTTCAACAACCAGTGTCCATCGCAGAGAAAAAGGTTCGACGACAATAGAGCCGCTGCCCAACAGGATTTGGTTCGATGGACGATGAATGGATTTTAATTGATCACATGAATCAAAAAATATAAAGCGCACGGAGTCAAATGGGACCTCCTTCACCCGCCCAAAAAACAATTCTCCTTTCATTGCATTTTTTTGTTGGTAGCTTACCAAGACTCCAAGAGCGCTTGGTAAAAAGAAATCTCCCTTGAGACGACATAAAACGTCAGAACTGAGACGGGCAAATGATGAGCGTGGAAAACAATGCACCCTTTCATTTCGCCAAACAGGCACCGCAACTTACAACATCCACGGCAATATCTGACCACCCAGAGACGACGGCGATGATCCATGGGCGTGCCCGCCCAATGCTCACAGCCCTTCCGTGCGGCCGGATCACACGACCGTGGCACTATAAATTACATACGTAATCACCTAGCGTTAGTTACAGCTCCCTGGGTCTTCGTCAGGATCTTTGCGTCAGTCGGAACGGGATCAGTGTGTAGTGTCAGCTATAGTTGCTGTCCAGATGACGATTGGGTTCGCCTGTGACGAGGAGACTGCCCGAGGCACATCCTCAGGCGCTGGGAGAGGCTGTCCCCCATCTCCTCCCTCTCGCGCTTGAGCTTCTTCCACAGGGCATGGATCTTCTTCTCCTTCGTTTTCGGGGGCGACGATTTGGCCAGTTTCCTCTGTTCGTGTCTCCGCGGCGTGGCCAGAGCATTTACCGTCATGTTCTGCGGAGCAAATTACCAGGTCTGTGAGTCTTCCTTTCTCTGAGTGAGTTAGCTAGTCGACATTATTGTGTGAAGTGGCTAACGGTTATGGAAATCTTGATTTCTTAGGACACCTCTTGTGTCTAACGTGGCTACTTTCGCCTTCGGTGATGAAGGCAAGAAACTGAAGAAATGTACCTCATGCTTATCACCAAGGCCGCGTGAGAATGATCCATCACTCGCCGCACCTAACGATGAACATCTGCCCCAACTTTCTCTGTTTGAGCTTGTGTATGAGCAGGACTCCTCGTTGTGCCTACTGGTTTTATCCTATTAGGAAATGCATTATTATTACCAGCAGGGCGCTTACAAAATGATATATTTTGCACAATGGAATCGATCATGATTCAGGAAATGCATGAAATTATGCACGGAGCAGACAATATGGTGTTGATGACCTGTGATGAGTACTGACCACCCATATCAGTACTCTACTGATCCAAAATGCTCACAATTTAGTAACTTAATGCATTTCAAAGCCAATAAATAGAAGGATCACAACGGATGGTCAGAGGATGAGTGGGAGATATGACAATGAACTTGACCGCCAAAAAAGGAGCAGCTAAAGCAATGTATACACTTTACCTGCAAATGCAGTCCAACACTATCACCATCCGCACCAGATAGGTTATGATTCTCATCTAAGAGGAAATCCTGCATTTGATGGAATGTATCAGGAAAGTATCTTTCAAAATAGTAGATACTAACATATCGGCAACAAACCTACCAAGTCACTGTCATTCTTAATGGACAACTGATTCGCGCTCTCCGATAGTAATTCGACTACCGAAGTTGTAGCTGGAAGAAAAAAGTGAAGGAGTTAGTGAACATTGAACAACACCAAGTTAAAAACTTGCAAGGAAGATGAAAAGGGGCCTGTGCCAGACCATTTCGAAAGCCATGTGCATCTGTTGATGAACTGCCTGCATCGGTTCTAGCTGCCCTCAGACCATTGATGATCTCAAAGAACAAACTCTACGAAAAAAGCAACCAAAAACAAGAGTGATTTCCTTGGAAATACTTCAAACCAGACGCTCCCAATTAGGTCACAGAGTGATATTTCATGAAAATTACCTCATTGGTCATGGTACCGATTTTTACATGTAGCTTATTTGAGCCTGATGCAGGCAACTGGGGAGGGCGCAGAGTGTTGTAGAAAAATATTGAAACCGAGTCATAGTATGATTGAGGTCTTGGGGAATTATGGTCACCCTCAAATTTTACCATACTTTTATCCCCCTGTACATAAAAACATGTGTTAAATCTTAAATGACTACCATGCTCTTCAGCAAGGAAGGTCAACCAGCACTCCATAAATTATTTTAGTTGTGATGCGACCTCTACTCCCTCTGTCCCGAATTAGTATGATTTGTCTAGATATGGATGTATCTAGACACGTTTTAGTGTTAGACACATCTGTATCTAGACAAATCTAAGACCACTAATTTGGGATGGAGGTAATATTTGCCAGTGAAACTTTATAAAGCAAGCCACATATGCATTTACCCCATATGCTTCATGAATACGATCACAGTGGTGAGGCTGAATAAACATGTCATTCAGACCATGTCCAAATAATGCAGGAATAAATGTCTTGGGAGCAAGCTGGTTAAAAAAAAGAGAACATTAAAGTTAGTTGCAGTTTGAAATATGCAGATAGTTTTGAAGTTGCTGAATGAAACATGTTTATAAATCCACAACACTTGAGATGTCAAGGTTGAATAATCTATGCAGGTAGAGGATCAAAGAAGGTATTGCCCTTCAAACCCCAGCAATAACAAGACAATCAGTGTTGGACGGAGGGAGTATGTAATTATTGATTAACTTTGGCAAGGCCTGCCAGATGCACACAGCAGTTATAAAGGGCTGTTTGGTTGCCTACACGAGAAGCTCAAGCAAGGCCAGCAGGAACCCTAAAGCACCCACAGCCAGGCCATGAGGAAACAGAATTATTGATGTTGAGTATTTCTCCATGGCCAGGCTGAGCTGATGCAACTACCGTTGGTCATGTTCCTCCTCTATCTCCACACCCATGGTTGCCAAGGTGACAAGCAAATCCAAAATTCTTCCACCAATCCCAATGACAAAATTGGGATCGTCATTGCCGAGAAGACGCCATGCTCCCTCTGTTTCTCCTGTATGGCCACATCTGATCCTGCGGCTCGGCATACAGGAGTAGCTCAAGCTCACTACCGCATAAAGCTCCAGCCAGATCCTGGCAAGCCAGGCTACGGCAATACACCATATCAGGCTACACGCGCCACCTCCTAGACGTCCTATGACCATGCTCAAGCTCAATCCCGCTACCGCATAGGATGGCCATGTCCAAGTCCTCTCCAGTCACTGCGGCCACGTGAGCGGCATGACGCCCTCCCCAACACTCCACACAACCTCCTTGTCCATGACGAGCCGCACAAGCTGTGGCATGAGAGCACCGTGATGGTGAGCTAGGACAAGCCATACCGTGCCTTGGCAAAAGCGCATCAAGCTCAAGTTGAGTAGTGCGCGTGTCTAGCCAACGTGCTTCAGCTGTTTGACGAAAGGTAACCATACTCAATCCCATGCAGGCAAGTAGACAAGATCTCTCCAAATGAGCCTGTTCAACGAAACCATGTGCCTGGATCTCCAAATGAAGGCAACCGAATACTCACTTATGTATTGTCGTAGCCTGGCTTGCCAGGATCTGGCTGGAGCTCGCACCATGACAGCCTGGCTCACCAGGACCTAGCTCATGGGGCCTGGTAGCCAAAATGATGCAGGCAGCCAAACATGCCCGTATTTGATTGTCGTTTACCAGAACTTATCTAATCTGAGACATAATCCTTTACAAGTTTACAGTGAGTCATGGGCAATGTATTGCAAAGTGTACACCGTTGCAAAATGGTTCTTTTATGATCTTTCATGAGTTCAGTCATATCTGGCTATATGTTTGTGACAAGGTATAGTTTATGAAGTGCACCTTTACAACATTAAGGTCCATTATGTCAAACTTCGCTCTTTTCTGAATGGTTCGTCGCATGTACTGTACAGCCATCTTAACCTGAAAAAGCAGAAGACCTCGTTAACACTACGAAATTACGGCAACACTCATTTGAAAACTGTTTACATTAGCGAGAATGAAATAAGCCACCAAAATCTAAGTATCTAATAAACACATCGTCCTTCTATACATCATAGTGAGCAAACATATTCCTCTACTAACTCAATGATGGAAATGAAAGCTCAAAATGTAGGAGCCACTTGTGTGCTAACATTGAGGGTCTGCAAATTATATTTCAGTAGCAGAATAAGAGTGCAGTAAGATAAAACTTCACAAACTTTTGAAAGTTGCAACTAGAGGATGTGTGTCAAGCTAAATTCAGATGGTATACTCTGAAGGAAGTACTACTTGGCAAATTCTGTTAAAGGTATAACCTTTTGTCTCATACTTATTCCGGAACTAACATCACATCTAAGGAAACTTCAAGATGCAGTGCACATAGAAGCAAGTCGAGATGGCATCAGCCATTATTTCAGTTGTATCTGGATTAGATATGGGCTGCATATTTATATGTATTTTGAGTCTAAAAAACTGAACGAATTAGTCCCATAGTTTAAAGTTTCTATATAGTCCTAACGTGGTAAAGTAGCAAATGCTTGAATCATTGTGCAACCATTCATAATTGCAGGGAAGAACTAATTGACTGGATGCTTAGAAAAAACATGATTTCGATGGAGGCATGGGAAAATATGTGGGATTGCACCATGATATGGCAGTGTTGTGTTTGAAAGGGAACAAGAACCATAGTAACTATATCACGATTTTCTAAACTTAAGGTAATACATTATGCACTTTCTTCCACGATCATTTCACAATGGTGGGGAAGCAACAGACTCTGCAGTAGATGCACCTACCGTGAATTTAGGAACTCGAATTTTGTAAACATCCACAAGTTCCAACATCAAGCCATACAAGTTGGTGAAAGCACTATCCAATACCATGCCAGCAATTGAGGGATCTTCTGCTCCATATAGTAGGCTGTGTTACATTTATACAAAACATGAATTAAAGGCCTGAAGATGTACATAAACATCTCAATCCAAGAATTAAACGGAAGAACCAAGAACCACTTGAACACACACAGTTCTGTTCAGGAACCATCTAGTGCATTGTGATCTAAAAATATTGAATCGTATGAAATGAAATAGAGATGTCCCGGAGGAAATGGAGCACACATTGTATACAAACCAGAAAGTACCTTGTAACAGCACCCATCGATCGCCCCCAAAGGCCTATACGGGAAACTTGCTTGTTGGTGCGCAGGAATGATACTGCGCATTTGAGGTCCTCTTTCTAGAAGTAAATTACTGTAAATTTCAGAATACAGTGAACAGTGATATGAATGCAAAAGAACAAAATGTATACTGATTATATACCTCATGCCAACCAAGGCTGACATAATCTCCGTCCGATAGACCTGAACCGGAAAAGTCTAGTGTGAAAACTGTGATGTTTGAAGGAAGAAGTACTACAGCGGCTTCATTTGCGTCTGCTCTGCATCCGCTGCATTGAGTTAGAGCAAAATCCTGTTAAATATTCCAGAAGATATTGGTGATTGCTCGAGGTGATAAGCTAAATCATAATTACTAAGTACATAGATTTATAAATTTGTGCTTTTAATCCAGTGCTACAGTTTCCAAAATCTACATGTATGTTATATAAAGCAAGTTACATTAAAAAAGAATGCCAAAACTAACAAGTGCCCAATGCATGAGCAAACATATGCTAGCAGTGATCACGCAGAGATGGTACCTATTTCCATGGCAGTAGATCACACACGGGAGGGCAATATTTTCTGGAACAGAAGCAGGAAGATAGTGGCTGCATTTTAAGGTATGGCCCCTGGGATTTGTGAGCTGCCAGGTTAAGGTATACCAATAAGGTTATAAACAAACATGTCCCCAGTTGGCGTCACTTCTCATCAGCAAACTAAAGAAAGAAGAAACCTCGATAATTGGTCTCCGTACTTGCCTCCAAGTCTAGTCGTTTATACATTCGCCCTGCGAGCATAAACTCTCTCTCCCATAAGTACTGATCTGGGTTATACTCTGACCTGCAAATTAGTCATTCAATCCCATCAGATCAGCTGCAGATGCTTGAAATATTTGAAGTTCAAAACCTTACCAACGGACATGTCATATACTCCCTCCGTTCCTAAATATTTGTCTTTTTAGAGATTTCAAATGGACTACCACATACGGATGTATATAGACATATTTTAGAGTGTAGATTCACTCATTTTGCTCCGTATGTAGTCACTTGTTGAAATCTCTAGAAAGACAGATATTTAGGAACAGAGGGAGTACATGACATTTCTGGTCTAATTAAACATCTATCATAAGACTCGGATTTTATAAGGCATGAAGAGACCTTAAAGCTAAGTTTATACATCATCCCATACTTGGTTCGAGTTGATACTGTAAAAAACTATATACATCATCCTATTAACAAAGCTAAACCTTAAAACTAAGTTTGAAAAGGAAGCATGGCCCATAAACATGACAACTAAAACAGAGAAGTGCAACATCAGAGACGGTGCAACAGAGGAACAGCCTACCATTTATCTCAGTCTCTCCTCCATAAGGATCTCAGTTCAAAATTTGAGCAGCATTAAGATTGCCACGATAGGTTAAAGTTACTTCTTAGCGCTATATGGACAGACATCACGTCTGAACAGATACAAGTACAGTTATTCTTAACATGACAACCTTAATTACAATTGCATTGTGGCTAGCTTTAACTGCATATGATAGTACTGATTTGCAACGAGCGAACAACATAATCAAGTCCAAGTACTAACTGAAACAACTGCCCTCATCGTCCTCCCAGATTTTAAGTGGAACTTGCAATTTCCAAAGGTACGGTTAACAAGGCAGGCAAAATGACTCGGCGTTGTCAACCGTACCACACACAATGAACAGCTATATACACGAGCATTAAAGCAACATAGCTAATCCGGACCTGATGTCGCATGTGTACCGAACTATCGATTTGTCCCACCGACATTGTTCCAATTTATAACGACACGGGCACGGCCGCATGCCAATGCAACGTCGTGTCAATTAGCACCAAACAACAAAAGCAGCAGCACATCATGCGGGAGGTAGGAGGGTACCGAGGCGGCCGGATGACGAAATTGACGAACTGCTCGATCATGGCGTCGGCGGCGTGCCGCTACAACGCGACGCCCGTGCGTCGTATGGGACTGTGGGTGGGTGGGCTCCAAGCGCTCACGGTGAGCACGCCCGCGGCCCGCCCGACTCTCACGGCCCCAGCTCGTCCTCTCCGAATTCCACCCCGCCCACCCGCGAGAACGCACCGGAGCCCACCACAGCCGCAGCAGGAGTCTCCCGGCGAGCGTAGGCGCGCGCGTCGGATCTGCGCGAGACGCCGCGGGAGCTCGCTGCCGCGCCGAGTGCCCGCCGGATCCGGCACGGTTGCCGGCGACCCGAGGCTCGAGACTCTCGCCGCGAGCCGCGGAATCCGGCGGGGAGGGCGGCGAGCGGAAGGGGGGAGGTGGGTGGGCTCTGGTTGGCGGAGGTGGTGGGGGGTGGGAAGAGGGGACGAGCGAGAGGGAGGGAGCAATAGCCGTGGGAAATGGAGGACGGTAATGAAAGCCGTGGTAATCGGGAGAATAAAATTTAATATTCTTTAATTCTGAAAACAAATGATGAGAGATACACGTGGCCGTACAACTTTTCATTTTTAGGCAGGTACTAGAAGGTGTAAGTACTTCGAATTATGATCTTGCTTCCCTTTTTGGAAATAATCGTACATTTAAATATTGCAACATCAAAAAATACAATATATATCTTGTTTCTGGAAAAAGTGTGCAAAAATCGGATTGTTTGTGACAGCAAAGCGAAACAAATAGTCTGGTGGTTATCTTGTTTCTGGTCAAGGTCATAGGGATTGAATGTACAATCACGTAGGGATTTGATCTAAAAGGTTATATATATAAAACACAAACGTGTTTATGTTACACATTATAAATGAATTTACGTGAGTTCACTCTAGCTTATCCTTGATTCCTCAAAAATGAATTCACTCTAGTTTCCTTGATTCCTCAAAAATTGACTGTGAATTTGATTAGGTTTTATAGACAACAAGGCAATAGCAACAAGAGCAGGAGTAGGCTGTTATCTCCATCGTGAGGGGCCGAACCTGGATAAACTTGTGTCATTCGTCCCGTTCAACCCCTTCGAGCTAATCACCGTAGCAATGGCCTTGCACCTAAGTCCTTTCACTAGGGCATCTGTCGTGTTAACACCATGATACGTCCATTTTGCATCATGCTTTTATATCAATATTTATTGCATTATGGGCTGTTATTTCACATTATGTCACAATATTTATGGCTATTCTCTCTTATTTTACAAGGTTTACATAAGGAGGGAGAATGTCGGCAGGTGGAATTCTGGGTTGGAAAAGGAGCAAATATTAGAGACCTATTCTGCACAACTCCAAAAGTCCTGAAACTCCACGGAACACCTTATAATAAGTAATGAAAATTCCTCGCCAAAGATGAAGACCAGGGGGCCTGCACCCTTCTCACGAGGGTGGGGGGCGCCCCCCCTAGGGCGCGCCCCCTACCTCATGGGGCCCCTGGTGGCTCTCCGATGACCATCTTCTCATATATGAAGTCTTTCGTCGAGAAAAAAAAATAAGAAACAACCTTTAGGGACGAAACTCCACCGCCACGAGTCGGAACCTTGGCGGATCCAATCTAGAGCTCCGGCAGAGCTGTTCTGCTGGGAAAACTTCCCTCCCGGAGGGGGAAATCATCGCCATCATCATCACCAACGCTCCTCTCATCGGGAGAGGGCAATCTCCATCAACATCTTCATCAGCACCATCTCATCTCAAAACCCTAGTTCATCTCTTGTATCCGATTCTTGTCTTCAAGTCCGGGATTAGTGCTAGTAGGTTGCTAGTAGTGTTAATTACTCCTCGTAGTTGATGCTAGTTGGTTTAATTGGTGGAAGATCATATGTTCAGATCCTTTATGCATATTAATACCCCTCTGATTATGAACATGTTTATGCTTTGTGAGTAGTTATGTTTGTTCCTGAGGACAAGGGAGAAGTCTTGCTATTAGTAGTCATGTGAATTTGGTATTCGTTCGATATTTTGATGAGATGTATGTTGTCTAGCCTCTAGTGGTGTTATGTGAATGTTGACTACATAACACTTCACCATTATTTGGGCCTAGAGGAAGGCATTGGGAAGTAATAAGTAGATGATGGGTTGCTAGTGTGACAGAAGTTTAAACCCTAGTTTATGCATTGCTTCGTAAGGGGCTGATTTGGATCCATATGTTTCATGCTATGGCTAGGTTTACCTTAATACTTTTGTTGTAGTTGCGGATGCTTGCAATAGAGATTAATCATAAGTGGGATGATTGTTCAAGTAAGAACAGCACCCAAGCACTGGTCCATCCACATATCAAATTATCAAAGTACCGAACGCGAATCATATGAGCGTGATGAAAACTAGCTTGACAATATTCCCATGTGTCCTCGGGAGCGCTTTTCCTTATATAAGAGTTTGTCCAGGCTTGTCCTTTGCTACAAAAAGGATTGGGACACCTTGCTGCACTTTATTTACTGTTGTTACTTATTGCTCGTTAAAAATTATCTTATCACAAAACTATTTGTTACCACTTATTTCAGTACTTGCAGAGAATACCTTGCTGAAAACCTTTTATCATTTCCTTCTGCTCCTCGTTGGGTTCGACACTCTTACTTATCGAAAGGACTACGATAGATCCCCTATACTTGTGGGTCATCAAGACTCTTTTCTGGCACCTTTGCCGAGGAGTGAAGCGCCTTTGGTAGGTGGAATTTGGTAAGGAAAAATTTATATAGTGTGCTGAAATTTACTGTCACTTGTTACTATGGAAAGTAATCCTCTGAGGGGCTTGTTTGGGGTATCTTCACCCCGACCAGTAGAGCAAAGAGTTGCTCCTCAACCTACTGAACCTATTGAAAATGAAATTCCTTATGAGTATCCTTCGAGTATAATAGAAAAACTGCTAGCTAATCCTTTCACAGGAGATGGAACAAAGCATCCTGATGAACACCTAATATATGTGGATGAAGTTTGTGGATTATTTAAGCTTGCAGGTATTCCCGAGGATGTTGCCAAGAAGAAGGTCTTCCCTTTATCTTTGAAGGGAGATGCATTGACATGGTATATGCTATGTGATGATATGGGATCATGGAACTATAGAAGATTGAAATTGGAATTTCATCAAAAGTATTACCCTATGCATCTTGTTCATCGTGATCGCAATTATATATATAATTTTTGGCCTCGCGAAGGAGAAAGCATCGCTCAAGCTTGGGGGAGGCTTAAATCAATGTTATATTCATGCCCAAATCATGAGCTTCCAAGAGAAACAATTCTTCAAAAAAATTATGCTCGGCTTTCTGAAAATAATCGCACCATGCTCGATACTTCTTGTGTTGGCTCTTTTATGATGAAGACTATTGGATTTAGATGGGATCTATTGGATATAATCAAACGCAACTCTGAAGATTGGGACCTCAACAATGATAAGGAGTCAGGTATGACATCTAAGTTTGATTGTGTTAAATCTTTTATGGATACCGATATTTTCCGTAAGTTTAGCACTAAATATGGACTTGATTCTGAGATAGTAGCTTCTTTCTGTGAATCTTTTGCTACTTATGTTGATCTCCCTAAGGATAAGTGGTTTAAATATCATCCTCCCATAGAAGTAAAAGTAGTTGCACCTATTAAAGTTGAAGAAAAGACTGTCACTTATAATGATCCTATTGTTCCTACTTGTTATGTTGAGAAACCACCTTTCCCTGTTAGGATAAAGGATCATGCTAAAGCTTCAACTGTGGTTCGTAAAAGCAATATTAAAACATATACACCTCCTGAGTAAGTTAAAGTTGAACCTAATATTGCTATTGTTAAAGAGCTCTTGTCTGATAATATTGATGGGCATGCTATTCAGTTCTGCGGTGAAACTACTAGAATTGCTAAACCTTGTGCTAAAGATAAACATAGACCTGTGGTAGGCGTGCATGTTATTTCTGTTAAAATAGGAGATCATTGTTATCATGGCTTATGTGATATGGGTGCTAGTGCTAGTGTTATACCTTATGACTTGTATAAAGAAATCAAGCATGAAATTGCACCTGCTGAGTTAGAAGATATTGATGTCACAATTAAACTTGCTAATAGAGATACTATTTCAGCAATGGGAATTGTTAGAGATGTTGAAGTCTTGTGTGGGAAAACTAAATATCCTGCTAATTTTCTTGTTCTTGGTTCCCCATAAGATAGCTTTTGTCCCATTATATTTGGTAGACCCTTCTTGAATACAGTTAATTCTAGGATAGACTGTGAAAAGAATGTTGTTACTATTGGCTTGGATGATATGACTCATGAGTTTAATTTCTCTAAATTTAGTAAACAATACCATGAAGAAGAATTGCCTAGTAAGGATGAAATTATTGGTCTTTCTTCTATTGCCGTACCTCCTAATAATCCTTTAGAACAATATTTGCTAGACCATGAGAATGATATGTTTATGAATGAAAGAAGGGAAATAGATGAAGTATTCTTTAAACAAGAACCTATGCTAAAACACAATTTGCATGTTGAAATCCTAGGGGGTCCTCCTCCACCTAAGGGTGATCCGTGTTTGAGCTTAAACTGTTGCCTGATAATCTTAAATATGCTTATCTTGATGAAAAGAAGATATATCCTATTATTATTAGTGCTAACCTTTCAGAGCATGAAGAAGAAAGATTACTGAAAACTCTGAAGAAGCACCGTGCTGCTATTGGATATACTCTTGATGATCTTAAGGGCATTAGTCCCACTCTATGTCAACATAAAATAAATTTAGAAGCAGATGCCAAATCAGTTCCTGGTCCTCAACGATGTCTGAATCCTAAAATGAAAGAAGTGGTAAGAAAAGAAATACTAAAGCTTCTAGAGGCAGGTATAATTTACCCCGTTGCTGATAGTCAGTGGGTAAGTCCTGTTCATTGTGTTCCTAAGAAGGGAGGTATTACTGTTGTTCCTAATGATAAAGATGAATTGATTCCACAAAGAATTATTACAGGTTATAGGATGGTAATTGATTTCCGTAAATTAAATAAGGCTACTAAGAAAGATCATTACCCCTTACCTTTTATCGATCAAATGCTAGAAAGATTATGCAAACATACACATTACTGCTTTCTAGATGGTTATTCTGGTTTCTCTCAAATACATGTGTCGGCTAAAGATCAATCAAAGACTACTTTTACATGCCCTTTTGGTACTTTTGCTTATAGACGTATGCCTTTTGGTTTATGTAATGCACCTGCTACCTTTCAAAGATGCATGATGGCTATATTCTCTTACTTTTGTGAAAAGATTTGTGAGGTTTTCATGGACGACTTTTCCATCTATGGATCTTCTTTTGATGATTGCTTAAGCAATCTTGATCGAGTTTTGTAGAGATGTGAAGAAACTAATCTTGTCTTGAATTGGGAAAAGTGCCACTTTATGGTTAATGAAGGTATTGTCTTGGGGCATAAAGTTTCTGAAAGAGGTATTGAAGTTGATAAAGCCAAGGTTGATGCTATTGAAAAGATGCCATGTCCCAAGGACATCAAAGGTATAAGAAGTTTCCTTGGTCATGCCGAATTTTACAGGAGGTTCATCAAGGACTTCTCAAAAATTTCTCGGCCTCTGACTAATTTATTACAAAAAGATATAACATTTGTCTTTGATGATGATTGTGCAGAAGCATTTGAAATACTTAAGAAAGCATTAGTCTCTGCACCTATTGTTCAGCCACCTGATTGGAATTTACCCTTTGAAATTATGTGTGATGCTAGCGATTATGCTGTAGGTGCTGTTCTAGGGCAAAGAGTTGATAAGAAATTAAATGTTATTCATTATGCTAGTAAGGCTCTAGACAATGCTCAAAGAAATTATGCTACTACTGAAAAAGAACTTTTAGCAGTTGTATTTGCTTGTGATAAGTTCAGTCCTTATATTGTTGATTCTAAAGTAACTATCCACACAGATCATGCTGCTATTAAATATCTTATGGAGAAGAAAGATGCTAAACCTAGACTTATTAGATGGGTTCTCTTGCTACAAGAATTTGATTTGCATATTGTTGATAGAAAAGGAGCTGAGAACCCCGTTGCAGACAACTTATCTAGGTTAGAGAATGTTCTTGATGACCCACTACCTATTGATGATAACTTTCCTGATGAACAATTAAATGTCATAAGTACTTCTCGTAGTAGCCCTTGGTATGCTGATTATGCTAATTACATAGTTGCTAAATTTATACCACCTAGCTTCACATACCAACAAAAGAAAAAAATCTTCTATGATTTGAGACATTACTTTTGGGATGACCCACATCTTTATAAAGAAGGAGTAGATGGTGTTATTAGACGTTGTGTACCTGAGCATGAACAGGAGCAGATCCTACGCAAGTGCCACTCCGAAACTTATGGAGGACACCACGCGGGAGATAGAACTGCACATAAGGTATTGCAATCGGGTTTTTATTGGCCTACTCTCTTCAAGGATGCTCGTAAGTTTGTCCTCTCTTGTGATGAATGTCAAAGAATTGGCAATATTAGTAGACGTCAAGAAATGCCTATGAATTATTCACTTGTTATTGAACCGTTTAATGTTTGGGGCTTTGATTATATGGGACCTTTTCCTGCCTCTAATGGATATACACATATTTTAGTTGTTGTTGATTATGTTACTAAGTGGGTAGAAGCTATTCCAACTAGTAGTGTTGATCATAATACTTCTATTAAAATTCTTAAAGAAGTTATTTTTCCGAGGTTTGGAGTCCCTAGATATTTAATGACTGATGGTGGTTCACATTTTATTCATGGAGCTTACCGTAAAATGCTTGCTAAATATGACGTCAATCATAGAATTGCATCTCCGTATCACCCACAGTCTAGTGGTCAAGTAGAATTGAGTAATAGAGAACTCAAATTAATTTTGCAAAAGACTGTCAATAGGTCTAGAAAGAATTGGTCCAAGAAATTTGATGATGCATTATGGGCCTATAGAACTGCATATAAAAATCCTATGGGTATGTCTCCGTATAAAATGGTATATGGAAAAGCATGTCACTTGCCTCTCAAACTAGAACATAAGGCATATTGGGCTATTAAAGAGCTCAACTATGATTTCAAACTTGCCGGTGAAAAGAGGTTATTTGATATTAGCTCACTTGATAAATGGAGAACCCAAGCTTATGAAAATGCCAAGTTATTTAAAGAAAAGGTTAAAAGATGGCATGACAAAAGGATGCAAAAGCGTGAGCTTAATGTAGGTGATTATGTATTGCTATACAACTCTCGTTTAAGATTTTTTGCAGGGAAACTTCTCTTTAAATGGGAAGGCCCCTATGTTATCAAGGAGGTCTATCGTTCCGGTGCCATAAAAATCAACAACTTCGAAGGCACAAATCCGAAGGTGGTAAACGATCAAAGAATCAAACACTATATCTTAGGTAATCCCATAAATGTTGAAACCAATATCATTGAAACCATAACCCCGGAGGAATACATAAGGGACACTTTCCAGAACGTTTCAGACTCCAAAAAGGAATAGGTATGTGGTACGGTAAGTGAACCGACTCCAAAACAATTTTAAGGCAATATTTCTCCGTTTTGGAATATTTAGAAAAATAGAAAATTAAGTAGCAGCCCGGGAAGGACACGAGGGCCTCACGAGGGTGGAGGGCGCGCCCTACCCCCTGGGCGCGCCCCCTACCTCGTGAGCACCTCGTGTTCCTTCTGGACTCCATTTTCTTGCACGATACATATTTTGGTCAGTAAAAATTCATTATATAATCTCTCGGGGGTTTTGACTCCCGTATCACGCAAAAATATTTGTTTTTGTTTTGAGCTGTCCTACTGCAGACAGGGCAACATGTCGTCCCAGGATTTGGAAGGAGAAAGCTATGTGGCTGATTACCTTGCAGATCCTAAGGTCTATGGAGATGTGGAGCATTGTGGTTGGACTACGGAAAAAGAAGAGGACTATGAACCCAAGGGAAAGGAGGAGACGAGCTTAGATGAAGATGAAGTCCCACTACCTCAACCTGGGGACATGCATGTGGAGTTCAAAAAGTCAAGCCTCCCAGCAGGGCCGGCCCTATGGGGGGCAGGGGGGGCGGCCGCCCCGGGCCCCCGAAATCTAGGGCCCCCCCGAGGTGTATGTACATAAGGCTGGCCCATACAGGCAGGCGCGTGCCAGGGAGCAGCAGGCCAGTAGCCCGATCTCCCGATCCCAGCGATCGAATGTTTTGAGCGATCAGTGGTATTTCCTTTCAGAACAATCAATCAGTGGCCTGGACGATTTCGTTCCTATTGTGTTCGACTCTGCCATCACGCGGAGTCACGCAACGCCCAAGTCCCTGCCATAGCTGCAGTCCGCCGACGCCGCCGTACAGGCACGCTGCACGCATGCACTACCGCCTCGCCGCCGCCTGGTAATTTTCTTCCTAATATTTATATATTTGCCGCTGATTTCAATTCCAGGGCCCCTTTGGCATTTGCCCAATTGTTCTCTTCTCAATCCTTTGCAGACTCTATGCACTGTGCAATCGGCCAATCCCCTGTGTATTGTATAGTATATGCACACGCACTGAAGTTTGACCGGCCATCACTCCATCAGGTATTGAGGTATATTCATATAATGCTGATACAAAAAAAATCCTTTGATGCATTGCCGGCAATGTTCAATAATTGATAGAACATTTTTTTATTTTCAGCATTGTGTGTGTGTTATTATGAAGTCCTCTAGTAAGAGGAATTATCCATCAGGTAGCAGCAAAAGGAAAAAAGAAGAAGGAATTCTAGAAGCTGAGAAGGCTTTCCGAGTTAAATATTTTAATGTTTTGGTTGATATGGCGGCCACTTCTTTGAATGATAGATTTAAAGAAATGATGGTGTTTAAAGATATATTCGGATTTTTATTGAGCTCGGGCACCCTGAAGTCATTAAGTGACAATGAACTTGAAGGATGTTGCACAAAATTTGCAGAAACTTTCTCTCTTAATGGTTCATCTGATGTTGAGGTATATGATCTTATTTCTGAATTGAAGATTATGCGATTCACTTTGCCAGATGGCGTAATGTCTGCTATGATTATTTTCAGGCATGTGAGAGAAGTCGACTGCTATCCTAATATCTCCATTGCCTATCGCATCTTAGTTACTGTGCCTATGACAGTTGCATCGGCCGAAAGAAGCTTTTCGAAGTTGAAATTGTTGAAGAATTATTTGAGGACTCAAGAGAGGTTAAATGGTTTGGCTACATTATGCATCAAGAAGAAATTATTGGATGAGATTGACATCGACCCCACCATAAGTGACTTTGCATCGAGAAATGTTAGAACAAATTTTAAGGTAATATGTATAAATTATTTGATACGCATACTGATTTTAGATGCATTGAAGTGTTACTGATAATAATTTATATATACATTATTTTTGAGATAAATATATATATATATACTTATATTATAATGACTTGTATATTGAGGGCCCCCAATGTTTAGTTCGCCCCGGGCCCCCGAAATCTCAGGATCGGCCCTGCCTCCTGGATAGGGTAAAGAAACCTAAGATCGAGTTTATCCCTTTTCGCCTCTTGCAAGAGAACAAGCAGGAACTATGCAAAAAGATACTGAGCTTGGAGCAGGAGATCGAGGACCTAAGGGACCAAAATTCTGTCCTCAAGCGCAAATTAAGGAAGAAGCCTACGTCATCAACAAAATCACCACCGTCTCCTCCAACAAAGAAGAATTGAGTATCTGGGTATGGGCACTCCACTTGGCAACTACCAAGCTTGGGGGAGTGCCCCGGTATCATATCACCATCACTTTTATCTTTATCGTTTTCCTTAGTTCGATCTTATTAGTAGTATTTTGATCTAGTAGAATAAAGTTTATGGCATGATCTAGTAGTGAGTTTTGCTTTATTATCCTTCTATGTAATCGAGTCCGTGAGCTATATAATAAAGACTAGTGTTGAGTCAAGGGCTTGATTATTTTGCCATGATCCTAAGTGAATAAAAGAAAAGAGAAAGAAATAAAAAGAAACAAAGAGATCATATGGATCTCATGGAGAGTAATGAGCTCACATAGAAAAAGTATGATGAATAAACGTTGTTGAGAGTTGACAAGCATAGTTTTGGTCATCGTTGCAATTAATAGGAAGTAATAAAGAAAGAGAGGTCTTCACATATAGATATACTATCTTGGACATCTTTTATGATTGTGAGCACTCACTAAAATATGACATGCTAAAGAGTTGATATT
This sequence comes from Triticum dicoccoides, assembly GCF_002162155.2. NCBI lineage: Eukaryota > Viridiplantae > Streptophyta > Magnoliopsida > Poales > Poaceae > Triticum > Triticum dicoccoides. The sequence goes on along the minus strand of NC_041390.1, from coordinate 159,260,117 downwards.
GGACAAGGAAGACAACGTAATGGGTTATGTTTTCTTACATCTGAGATAAATTATATTGTCTTGGATCTTCCAACATGATGAGCTTGCCTTTCCCCCTCATGCTAGCCAAATTCATTGCACCAAGTAGAGATACTACTTGTGCTTCCAAATACCCTTAAACCAGTTTTGCCATGAGAGTCCACCATATCTACCTATGGATTGAATAAGATCCTTCAAGTAAGTTGTCATCGGTGCAAAGCAATAAAAATTGCTCCCTAAATATGTATGATTGATTGGTGTGGGAGAAATAAGCTTTATACGATCTTGTGATGTGGAAGTAATAAAAGCGACAGACTGCATAATAAAGGTTCATATCACAAGGGGCAATATAAAGTGACATTCTTTCGCATTAAGATTTTGTGCATCCAACCATAAAAGCGCATGGCAACCTCTGCTTCCCTCTGCGAAGGGCCTATCTTTTATCATTATCTTCTACCTTATGCAAGAGTCATGGTGATTTTCACCCTTCCTTTTTACACTTTATCCTTTGGCAAGCATAGTATGTTGGGAAGATCCTGGTATATATGGCTAATTGGATGTGAGTTTTCATGAACTATTACTGTTGACATTACCCTTGAGGTAAAATGTTGGGAGGCAAGACTATAAGCCCCTATCTTTCTCTGTGTCCGATTAAAACTCCACACCCATAAGTATTGCGTGAGTGTCAGCAATTGTGAAAGATTATATGATAGTTGAGTATGTGGACTTGCTGAAAAGCACTTATACATTGACTCTTTCCTATGTTATGATAAATTGCAATTGCTTCAATGAGCGAGATTGTAGTTTGTTAGTTTTCAATGAAGTTTACGATTCATACTTGATATTGTGATTGAATTATTCCTCTAGCATTAGAGATCATATGACAAACATTATATAAGTTGTTGTTATAAGAATGATCATGATGCCCTCATGTCCGTATTTTATTTTTATCGGCACCTTCATCTCTAAACATGTGGACATATTTTTTCGATTTCGGCTTTTCGCTTGAGGACAAGCGAGGTCTAAACTTGGGGAGTTGATACGTCCATTTTGCATCATGCTTTTATCAATATTTATTGCATTATGGGCTGTTATTTCACATTATGTCACAATACTTATGGCTATTCTCTCTTATTTTACAAGGTTTACATAAGGAGGGAGAATGCCGGCAGCTGGAATTCTGGGCTGGAAAAGGAGCAAATATTAGAGACCTATTCTGCACAACTCCAAAAGTCCTGAAACTCCACGGAACACCTTATAATAAATAATGAAAAATCCTCGCCAAGGATGAAGACCAGGGGGCCCACACCCTTCTCACGAGGGTGAGGGGCGCCCCCCAGGGAGCGTCCCCTACCTCGTGGGCCCCCTGGTGGCTCTCCGATGACCATCTTCTCATATATGAAGTCTTTCGTCTAGAAAAAAAATAAGAAGCAACCTTTCGGGACGAAACTCCGCCGCCACGAGGCGGAACCTTGGCGGATCCAATCTAGAGCTCCGGCAGAGCTGTTCTGCCGGGGAAACTTCCCTCCCGGAGGGGGAAATCATCGCCATCGTCATCACCAACGCTCCTCTCATCGGGAGAGGGCAATCTCCATCAACATCTTCATCAGCACCATCTCATATCAAAACCCTAGTTCATCTCTTGTATCCGATTCTTGTCTTCAAGTCCGGGATTGGTGCTAGTAGGTTGCTAGTAGTGTTAATTACTCCTTGTAGTTGATGCTAGTTGGTTTAATTGGTGGAAGATCATATGTTCAGATCCTTTATGCATATTAATACCCCTCTGATTATGAACATGTTTATGCTTTGTGAGTAGTTACGTTTGTTCCTGAGGACAAGAGAGAAGTCTTGCTATTAGTAGTCATGTGAATTTGGTATTCGTTCGATATTTTGATGAGATGTATGTTGTCTAGCCTCTAGTGGTGCTATGTGAACGTCGACTACATAACACTTCACCATTATTTGGGCCTAGAGGAAGGCATTGGGAAGTAATAAGTAGATGGTGGGTTTCTAGAGTGACAGAAGCTTAAACCCTAGTTTATGCGTTGCTTCGTAAGGGGCTGATTTGGATCCATATGTTTCATGCTATGGTTAGGTTTACCTTAATACTTTTGTTGTAGTTGCGGATGCTTGCAATAGAGGTTAATCATAAGTGGGATGCTTGTTCAAGTAAGAACAACACCCAAGCACCGGTCCACCCACATATCAAATTATCAAAGTATCGAATGCGAATCATATGAGCGTGATGAAAACTAGCTTGACGATATTCCCATGTGTCCTCAGGAGCGCTTTTCCTTATATAAGAGTTTGTCCAGGCTTGTCCTTTGCTACAAAAAGGATTGGGCCACCTTGCTGCACTTTATTTACTGTTGTTACTTGTTGCTCGTTACAAATTATCTTATCACAAAACTATCTGTTACCACTTATTTCAGTACTTGCAGAGAATACCTTGCTGAAAACCGTTTATCATTTCCTTCTACTCCTTGTTGGGTTCGACACTCTTACTTATCGAAAGGACTACAATAGATCCCCTATACTTGTGGGTCGTCACCCCACGACAAGTACCATCGGCCGCAAATAGGCCAAAAGCACCATAGGCCGTTAATGGGCCAAAAGAAGCATGGACCACCAATTGGTTGAAACCACCACGGGTCGCAAACAGATCGAAAGCACCACGTACCGCAAATGTGACGAAAGCATCACGGGCCACACACGGGTTGAAAGCACCATGGGTCCCAAAGAGGCTGAAAGCAACGCGAGATGCATGCAAGCCTAAAGAACCATGGGCCATAGATGACCTAAAAGCACCACACCATGTAGACATGCCTAAAGCACAATGAGACACAAACGATCTGAAAGCACCATGGCGACAAATGGGCTGAAAGACACCATGGGGTGCAAAAGGGTGAAAACACACCACATGCCTTGGATGGGCCAAAATATAGCACAACTATTAATGACCTAAAAGGAATCATGGGCCTCTTATGGGTTGAAAGTATCAACGGGTCGTTATCAGGACGATGGATCCACTGGCCAATAATGCATTGAAATTCACAAAGATCATTAATGGGACGGATGTACCCGAGCCATAAATGGGTTGTCTGCACTCATGTTGTTGGTAGGGCCTTCAATGGGCCATATGTACTGATGTTTGACTAAGGCCCATGGGCCTTAACTAGGCCCTAGATTAGGCTAGCCTTTTTAACTAAACATGCCTCTACTGGGCCTAACACGTGCCATTTCGGTGAATTTGCACATAAGTTCTTGGTTGTGCAATGGTTGTTCCAATGAGTAGCCTATGTGTGGTTACCTCCGACCAATTGGAAGACACATGGCCAATCAGCAGGAGGCCACACCATTAGCTGGTATCGGATCCGGAACCTGCGCTCCTTAGCTTAATGGCGACCCGTTATTGCGGCTACCACATGTCGATGGTGTGCCGGTTGAGTTTGTCATCCGCGACAAATACCACTTACATGACACATCCTTTTCTGTCATGGAAGGGTGATATGTTTCGAACATATCTATACTTTTATATTGTTTCATGTTATGTTCATTTCATTTTGGCATAGTTTTGGCACCATTGTTATTTTTTTGGACTAACCTATTAACTCAGTGCCCAGTGGCAATTGTTTTTTTACATGCGTTTTTATTTACAGGAAAATTAGTTACAGAGCTCCAAAATACCCCCCCCCCCAAACTAGAAATTATTTTTGCAACGGGAAGCTTCTGGAGGGCTCAAGACCCACTAGAGGGGGGGGCACAACCTCCACGCAACTAGGGGCATGTGGGTCCCCTGCACCGCCTTTCTACCGCTTCTCAATGCCTATATTTTTCTCTTTTTTGAGGAATGGCTCCAAAAACCCAAAACATCGAGGAGTTATTCTGTTTCCGCTGACACACATCTCTGTTCTGTGGTGATCCAATTTAGAGGCCTTTTTCGCTACTCTGTCGGATGGAGAAATCATCACAGTGGCCATCTCCATCAACTTGAAGGTCATCATGATCACCTGTAAGTAGTTTCTTTTGGACTATGGGTCCATAGCATTAGCTAGATGGTTTTTTCACCATTGTTTCTCAATACAAAGTCACATGAGCTGCCCTACATGATTTTGATCCATCTGATGTAGTCAGTTGGTGTGTTTGTTGCAGTGTTTTATGACTAGATTTATCGTTGAATCTTTTTTAGATCTATTTGGCTTCTTAGATGCATAATTCTTATTCACATATGCTCTCCAATCTAATTTGTCTTTCTTTTGACAAGTTTGATGAGTGATCTCCAAGAGGGATCTGTGGATGATAGTTGGGTTCACCTTGCAACTAATTACTGCACTGACAAAAGGTGAAAAAGGCTTGTATTATGTTGTTGCCACTAGTGATAAAAATATGATTGTGCAGTTATCCTTTGAACATAGATAGAAGATAATATATCATCTACTTCATGTCAACATACTTAATGCAATACTTTGTTTTTACTTAATACTTTAAGATGCATGCTGGATAGTGGTCTTGGATGGAGTATTGCCTATAGCTGCACTTGGATAACGGTTTATAGATGTTTGGGTGTGATGCTCATATTTTAATGATGCCATGGATAGTCATAGTGATAAAAACTGCAATTTAATCGATATGCAACTGTAATTTTTTCACCACACCATGCCATCTTTTGGACGGAAACTACTAGTGAACCTATGTATATTGCCCATTATTCTTCCTATTTCTTCCACCCTCAATCAATGCTCTCTTTTACAATTCCTTGTTTTTACTTTTCCATTGCAATCAAAGCTTCGATATACACTTGCCTTTAATCCTTGTAACTAGAAAGGCTAGTGAGACTACCAACCTTGCTAGTTTCGTTGGAGGCCAAGGCAGTTTTGTAATTTGTGTGTCTAGGTACTAACCATTTGTTGTGTCGCAAACTTCTAATGGTTCAATAAGACTTAAGATCATACACTTGAGGGAAATTGCCGCTTGCTACAAACCCTTGCACTTGGATGCCCAACGCCTTCCTATTTCAGATGAAGCAGCAAGATCGGGTATGAAGAACACAAGGGAATCCATGTGTTCCCCTCGCACCTACGTACTCTCATCGATGCACCTCTGCTGCAATGGTCAACATTAATTAAGCATGATTCTAGGCGGGTAGGGGAAAGCCACCTTATCTTCCCCGACCCCGCGAAGCCCAACCTGCAACAACCATGTAGTACGATCTCTTCTTGGCCAATTGGGATGATGAGTACGCGTTGCAACTTGGTTGCATGAATGGTGCGACAACAAGTGACGGAGGCGGCTCCGGTTTGAGGTGAAGGCAAAAGTTGTGCCCGTTGTGGTCACCGCCGGTGTGGGCGCCGCAGTGCGCACGATGTGCGTGCATGTGCCTTTGATAGTTGGAGTCAGCCACATCCACTCTTGTGTTGGTTGCTGGAGTCCACCATGCACCATCATCGCCGGGAGAGTACACACACGTTGGTGCTGCACACACCGGCTAGCGTGATTCCCACGTGATGGCCCACGTACTGGTCTTGGCACTCATGCATGCATACAACCCAACTCCATTAGGGTCACCATGGGGCATGGACAAGAGCTCCGCATCGGGGTCCTCATTAGCGATCGGTCAGGTGGCTTGCAACGAAATGGGAGTCTATGTTGGCCGACAGAAACATGTCATAGATGCGCCACCAAATGGCTCACATGGAGAGACAACCAGGAGCATCACCACGGGATTGCCTTGCGCTTCTCATCCCCGAGTTCACCAATTTCGTATATTTAGGCACCGACGAGGTGGGAAAACATGGTGTTGTTACCCGCACTCTTGTGCTTCCTCCTCCCGGCGGGATACCATAATGATGGTTGCCTCCCTCAAACTTGATGGCTCTAGTGACAACTAATGTCGCCATGCCCGCCTTGAGCCCCAGCGCCCAGCGGGTTGCACCTCCCCCGGGCGATGATGGTGAAGGTTGGGGAGGGGGAGGCGATTGGGGACGTGGTTGATGAATGATGGAGACATGGGGCTAGGGATTTGGGGGAGAGGAATTTTTACGACATCTTGTACTACACAACTTTTTTGAAAAATAATGCATGCAAGTTGCCCATGCGCCCTCGATTTATTCTTGAATACGGTGAGCAAAGTGAATTTTGAGAACAAGTCCAATGACCGCTGATGAATGTTACTCTGCCGTTGGCCTGACACATATGTGGACGGTCAATCGGTCAAATAGCATGGCACGTAGATAGAATATACGTAACCAAAGTGGGCACTATGACCATCGGTGTTCACGGATATAACCTTCACCGTATTTCAGGCATCTCTAAGCCCAGCGACCGAAATAAAATTTGGGACGAGTTGAGTGACCTTTGGTGAATTTAGAGCAACTCCAATGGGACGACCCATTTTGTCTGCCTGCATCCGTTTGGGTCGGCGCGGACAAAAGTGGCAGCCCAACACGCCGACCCAAACCCAAATTATGTCCGCTTCGCGTCCGCGCCAACGCATTTGCGGTCCAAATTTGCGCCCCAAATGCGTCGACGCGGACGCGGAACGGACGCCGCGCGTGCCTTCTCAGCGTCCGCCTCGTCCCCATCTGGCGGCCGTCCAACTACCCGCTGCCCACGCGGTCAGCTTAATTTATGACCACAGGCCCATGCATCAGCGACGGCAGTCGTCCTTTTTTAAGCCGACCGTGCGGCGGGGTCGTCCTCATCCAAACTCGTGTCCACATCTAGCCAGCTCTGCTCCCCCGTCGCTGGCAAACCCTAGCCACCACCACCACAGCGAGATGGGGCTATTCTCCGGCGCCGGCAGTAGCAAGGCCAAGGGCAAGGCCCCCGCCATCCCTTTCCCATCGGAGCTCCCCCCGCCTTCTCCAGCACTGGCTCGCCGACAGAGGCAGCGCGTGAACGTGCCGGTGCACCAGGCGGAGTGGCACTGGCAGCACCGCATGCCTCTGCCGTACCCCGACGTCTCCCTGCCGCACGACTGGCATCTGGATCCAGAGAGGATCCCAGTGCCGGCGGCGTCACGGTCAGCTAGGGAGCACGCGGAGTAGGTGCGGCGCCGGCGAGCGCTACTGATGCCGGAGCAGCATCGCGTCGATACCTACGCCATCGACTCGCCAAACTGAAAGCAGTGGTTCGCCTTCGAGCATGAGGAGGCGAGGCGCCGCGGCATGCGCGAGGTCGACCGCAGCCTGCCGCCGGCCCCGCTCGTCGTCCGCTGATAACCCACAAGTATAGGGGATCGCAACAGTTTTCGAGGGTAGAGTATTCAACCCAAAATTATTGATTCGACACAAGGGGAGCCAAAGAATATTCTCAAGTATTAGCAACTGAGTTGTCAATACAACCACACCTGAAAACTTAATATCTACAACAAAGTATTTAGTAGCAAAGTAATATGATAGTAGTGGTAACGGTAGCAAAAGTAATATTTTTGGTTCTATAGTGATTGTAACAGTAGCAACGGAAAAGTAAATAAGCGAAGAACAATATATGAAAGGCTCGTAGGCAATGGATCAGTGATGGATAATTATGTCGGATGCGATTCCTCATGCAATAGTTATAACATAGGGTGACACAAAACTAGCTCCAGTTCATCAATGTAATGTAGGCAGTATTCTGAATATAGTCATACGTGAAGGAAATATGCCCTAGAGGCAATAATAAAAGTTATTATTTATTTCCTTATAATCATGATAAATGTTTATTATTCATGCTGGAATTGTATTAACCGGAAACATAATACATGTGTGAATACATAGACAAACAGAGTGTCACTAGTATGCCTCTAATTGACTAGCTCATTAATCAAAGATGGTTATGTTTCCTAACCATGAACAAAGAGTTGTTATTTGATTAACGAGGTCACATCATTAGTTGAATGATCTGATTGACATGACCCATTCCATTAGCTTAGCACCCGATCGTTTAGTATGTTGCTATTGCTTTCTTCATGACTTATACATGTTCCTATGACTATGAGATTATGCAACTCCCGTTTGCCGGAGGAACACTTTGGGTGCTACCAAACGTCACAACGTAACTGGGTGATTATAAAGGAGCATTACAGGTGTCTCCAAAGGTAGATGTTGGGTTGGCGTATTTCGAGATTAGGATTTGTCACTCCGATTGTCGGAGAGGTATCTCTGGGCCCTCTCGGTAATACACATCACATAAGCCTTGTAAGCATTACAATTAATATGTTAGTTGTGAGATGATGTATTACGAAATGAGTAAAGAGACTTGCCGGTAACGAGATTGAACTAGGTATTGGATACCGACGATCGAATCTCGGGCAAGTAACATACCGATGACAAAGGGAACAACGTATGTTGTTATGCGGTCTGACCGATAAAGATCTTCGTAGAATATGTAGGAGCCAATATGGGCATCCAGGTCCCGCTATTGGTTATTGACCGGAGATGTGTCTCGGTCATGTCTACATTGTTCTCGAACCCGTAGGGTCCGCACGCTTAAGGTTACGATGACAGTTATATTATGAGTTTATGCATTTTGATGTACCGAAGGTTGTTCGGAGTCCCAGATGTGATCACGGACATGACGAGGAGTCTCGAAATGGTCGAGACGTAAAGATTGATATATTGGAAGCCTATGTTTGGATATCGGAAGTGTTCCGGGTGAAATCGGGATTTTACCGGAGTACCGGGAGGTTACCGGAACCCCCCGGGAGACATATGGGCCTTTATGGGCCTTAGTGGAAAGGTGAAAGGGCTGCCCATAAGGGCTGCACGCCTTCCCCCTTCCCCTAGTCCTATTAGGACTAGGAGAGGTGGCCGGCCACCCCTCTCCCTCTTTCCCCCTTGGGAATCCTAGTTGGAATAGGATTGGGGGGGAGTCCTACTCCCGGAAGGAGTAGGACTCCTCCTGCGCCCTCCTCCTGGCCGGCGCCCCCCCTCCCCCTTGGCTCCTTTATATACTGAGGCAGAGGCACCCCAGAAAGACACATGTTGATCCACGTGATCTATTCCTTAGCCTTGTGCGGTGCCCCCTGCCACCATATTCCTCGATAATACTGTAGCGGAGTTTAGGCGAAGCCCTGCTGCTATAGTTCATCAAGATCGTCACCACACCGTCGTGCTGACGGAACTCTTCCCCGACACTTTGCTGGATCGGAGTCCGGGGATCGTCATCGAGCTGAACGTGTGCTCGAACTCGGAGGTGCCGTAGTTTCGGTGCTTGATCGGTTGGATCATGAAGACGTACGACTACTTCCTCTACGTCGTGTCAGCGCTTCCGCAGTCGGTCTGCGTTGGGTATGTAGACAACACTCTTCCCTCTCGTTGCTATGCATCACATGATCTTGCGTGTGCGTAGGAAATTTTTTGAAATTACTACGAAACCCAACGGTGGCATCCGAGCCTAGGTTATTTATGTTGATGTTATATGCACGAGTAGAACACAAGTGAGTTGTGGACGATACAAGTCATACTGCCTACCAGCATGTCATACTTTGGTTTGGCGGTATTGTTGGACGAGACGACCCGGACCAACCTTACGCGTACGCTTACGCGAGACCGGTTCCCTCGACGTGCTTTGCACATAGATGGCTTGCGGGCGACTGTCTCTCCAACTTTAGTTGAACCAAGTATGGCTACGCCCGGTCCTTGCGAAGGTTAAAACGGAGTCTATTTGACAAACTATCGTTGTGGTTTTGATGCGTAGGTGAGATTGGTTCTTACTTAAGCCCGTAGCAGCCACGTAAAACTTGCAACAACAAAGTAGAGGACGTCTAACTTGTTTTTGCAGGGCATGTTGTGATGTGATATGGTCAAGGCATGATGCTGAATTTTATTGTATGAGATGATCATGTTTTGTAACCGAGTTATCGACAACTGGCAGGAGTCATATGGTTGTCGCTTTATTGTATGCAATGCAATCGCGATGTAATGCTTTACTTTATTACTAAACGGTAGTGATAGTCGTGGAAGCATAAGATTGGCGAGACGACGACGATGCTACGATGGAGATCAAGGTGTCGCGTCGGTGACGATGGTGATCATGACGGTGCTTCAGAGATGGAGATCACAAGCACAAGATGATGATGGCCATATCATATCACTTAAATTGATTGCATGTGATGTTTATCCTTTTATGCATCTTATCTTGCTTTGATTGACGGTAGCATTATAAGATGATCTCTCACTAAAATTATCAAGAAGTGTTCTCCCTGAGTATGCACCGTTGCCAAAGTTCGTCGTGCCCAGACACCACGTGATGATCGGGTGTGATAAGCTCTACGTCCATCTACAACGGGTGCAAGCCAGTTTTTGCACAAGCAGAATACTCAGGTTAAACTTGACGAGCCTAGCATATGCAGATATGGCCTCGGAACATGGAGACCGAAAGGTTGAGCATGAATCATATAGTAGATATGATCAACATAAACGATGTTCACCATTGAAAACTACTCCATCTCACGTGATGATCGGTTATGGTTTAGTTGATTTGGATCACGTAATCACTTAGAAGATTAGAGGGATGTCTATCTAAGTGGGAGTTCTTTAGTAATATGATTAATTGAACTTAAATTTATCATGAACTTAGTCCCTGATAGTATCTTGCTTGTTTATGTTGATTGTAGATAGATGGCTCGTGTTGTTGTTCCGTTGAATTTTAATGCGTTCCTTGAGAAAGCAAAGTTGAAAGATGATGGTAGCAATTACACGGACTGGGTCCGTAACTTGAGGATTATCCTCATTGCTGCTCAGAATAATTACGTCCTGGAAGCACCGCTGGGTGCCAGGCCTGCTGCTGGAGCAACACCAGATGTTATGAACGTCTGGCAGAGCAAAGCTGATGACTACTCGATAGTTCAGTGTGCCATGCTTTACGGCTTAGAATCGGGACTTCAACGACGTTTTGAACGTCATGGAGCATATGAGATGTTCCAGGAGTTGAAGTTAATATTTCAAGCAAATGCCCGAATTGAGAGATATGAAGTCTCCAATAAAGTTCTATAGCTGCAAGATGGAGGAGAACAGTTCTGTCAGTGAGCATATACTCAAAATGTCTGGGTATAATAATCACTTGATTCAATTGGGAGTTAATCTTCTGGATGATTGCGTCATTGACAGAATTCTCCAATCACTGCCACCAAGCTACAAGAGCTTCGTGATGAACTATAATATGCAAGGGATGAACAAGACTATTCCCGAGCTCTTCGCAATGCTGAAAGCTGCGGAGGTAGAAATCAAGAAGGAGCATCAAGTATTGATGGTTAACAAGACCACTAGTTTCAAGAAAAAGGGCAAAGGGAAGAAGAAGGGGAACTTCAAGAAGAACGGCAAGCAAGTTGCTGCTCAGGAGAAGAAACCCAAGTCTGGACCTAAGCCTGAAACTGAGTGCTTCTACTGCAAGCAGACTGGTCACTGGAAGCGGAACTGCCCCAAGTATTTGGCGGATAAGAAGGATGGCAAGGTGAACAAAGGTATATGTGATATACATGTTATTGATGTGTACCTTACTAGAGCTCGCAGTAGCACCTGGGTATTTGATACTGGTTCTGTTGCTAATATTTGCAACTCGAAACAGGGACTACGGAGTAAGCGGGCACTGGCAAAGGACGAGGTGACGATGCGCGTGGGAAACGGTTCCAAAGTCGATGTGATCGCGGTCGGCACGCTACCTCTACATCTACCTTTGGGATTAATATTAGACCTAAATAATTGTTATTTGGTGCCAGCGTTGAGCATGAACATTATATCTGGATCTTGTTTAATGCGAGACGGTTATTCATTTAAATCAGAGAATAATGGTTGTTCTATTTATATGAGTAATATCTTTTATGGTCATGCACCCTTGAAGAGTGGTCTATTTTTATTGAATCTCGATAGTAGTAATACACATATTCATAATGTTGAAGCCAAAAGATGCAGAGTTGATAATGAAAGTGCAACTTATTTGTGGCACTGTCGTTTAGGTCATATCGGTGTAAAGCGCATGAAGAAACTCCATGCTGATGGACTTTTGGAACCACTTGATTATGAATCACTTGGTACTTGCGAACCGTGCCTCATGGGCAAGATGACCAAAACACCGTTCTCCGGTACTATGGAGAGAGCAACAGATTTGTTGGAAATCATACATACCGATGTATGTGGTCCGATGAATATTGAGGCTCGTGGCGGATATCGTTATTTTCTCACCTTCACAGATGATTTAAGCAGATATGGATATATCTACTTAATGAAACATAAGTCTGAAACATTTGAAAAGTTCAAAGAATTTTAGAGTGAAGTTGAAAATCATCTCAACAAGAAAATAAAGTTTCTACGATCTGATCGTGGAGGAGAATATTTGAGTTACGAGTTTGGTGTACATTTGAAAAACTGTGGAATAGTTTCGCAACTCACGCCACCTGGAACACCATAGCGTAATGGTGTGTCCGAACGTCGTAATCGTACTTTACTAGATATGGTGCGATCTATGATGTCTCTTACTGATTTACCGCTATCGTTTTGGGGTTATGCTCTAGAGACGGCTGCATTCACGTTAAATAGGGCACCATCAAAATCCGTTGAGACGACACCTTATGAACTGTGGTTTGGCAAGAAACCAAAGTTGTCGTTTCTTAAAGTTTGGGGCTGCGATGCTTATGTGAAAAAGCTTCAACCTGATAAGCTCGAACCCAAATCGGAGAAATGTGTCTTCATAGGATACCCAAAGGAAACTGTTGGGTACACCTTCTATCACAGATCCGAAGGCAAGACATTCGTTGCTAAGAATGGATCCTTTCTAGAGAAGGATTTTCTCTCGAAAGAAGTGAGTGGGAGGAAAGTAGAACTTGACGAGGTAACTATACCTGCTCCCTTACTGGAAAGTAGTTCATCACAGAAAACTGTTTCAGTGACACCTACACCAGTTAGTGAGGAAGCCAATGATAATGATCATGAAACTTCAGATCAAGATACTACTGAACCTCGTAGATCAACCAGAGTAAGATCCGCACCAGAGTGGTACGGTAATCCTGTTCTGGAAGTCATGCTACTAGATCATGATGAACCTACGAACTATGAAGAAGCGATGGTGAGCCCAGATTCCGCAAAGTGGCTTGAAGCCATGAAATTTGAGATGGGATCCATGTATGAGAACAAAGTATGGACTTTGGTTGACTTGCCCGACGATCGGCAAGCAATTGAGAATAAATGGATCTTTAAGAAGAAGACTGACGCTGATGGTAATGTTACTGTCTACAAAGCTCGACTTGTCGCAAAAGGTTTTCGGCAAGTTAAAGGGATTGACTATGATGAGACCTTCTCACCCGTAGCGATGCTTAAGTCCGTCCGAATCATGTTAGCAATTGCCGCATTTTATGATTATGAAATTTGGCAGATGGATGTCAAAACTACATTCCTGAATGGATTTCTGGAAGAAGAGTTGTATATGATGCAACCGGAAGGTTTTGTCGATCCAAAGGGAGCTAACAAAGTATGCAAGCTCCGGCGATCCATTTATGGACTGGTGCAAGCCTCTCGGAGTTGGAATAAACATTTTGATAGTGTGATCAAAGCATTTGGTTTTATACAGACTTTCGGAGAAGCCTGTATTTACAAGAAAGTGAGTGGGAGCTCTGTAGCATTTCTGATATTATATGTGGATGACATATTGCTGATTGGAAATGATATAGAATTTCTGGATAGCATAAAGGGATACTTGAATAAAAGTTTTTCAATGAAAGACCTCGGTGAAGCTGCTTACATATTAGGCATTAAGATCTATAGAGATAGATCAAGACGCTTAATTGGACTTTCACAAAGCACATACCTTGACAAAATTTTGAAGAAGTTCAAAATGGATCAAGCAAAGAAAGGGTTCTTGCCTGTGTTACAAGGTGTGAAGTTGAGTAAGACTCAATGCCCGACCACTGCAGAAGATAGAGAGAATATGAAAGATGTTCCCTATGCATCAGCCATAGGATCTATCATGTATGCAATGCTGTGTACCAGACCTGATGTGTGCCTTGCTATAAGTTTAGCAGGGAGGTACCAAAGTAATCCAGGAGTGGATCATTGGACAGCGGTCAAGAACATCCCGAAATACCTGAAAAGGACTAAGGATATGTTTCTCGTATATGGAGGTGACAAAGAGCTCACCGTAAAAGGTTACGTTGATGCAAGCTTTGACACTGATCCGGACGATTCTAAATCGCAAACCGGATACGTGTTTACATTAAACGGTGGAGCTGTCAGTTGGTGCAGTTCTAAACAAAGCATCATAGCGGGATCTACATGTGAAGCGGAGTACATAGCTGCTTCGGAAGCAGCGAACGAAGGAGTCTGGATGAAGGAGTTCATATCCGATCTAGGTGTCATACCTAATGCATCGGGTCCAATGAAAATCTTTTGTGACAATACTGGTGCAATTGCCTTGGCAAAGGAATCCAGATTTCACAAAAGGACCAAACACATCAAGAGACGCTTCAACTCCATCCGGGATCTAGTCCAGGTGGGAGACATAGAGATTTGCAAGATACATACGGATCTGAATGTTGCAGACCCGTTGACTAAGCCTCTTCCACGAGCAAAACATGATCAGCACCAAGGCTCCATGGGTGTTAGAATCATTACAGTGTAATCTAGATTATTGACTCTAGTGCAAGTGGGAGACTGAAGGAAATATGCCCTAGAGGCAATAATAAAAGTTATTATTTATTTCCTTATAATCATGATAAATGTTTATTATTCATGCTGGAATTGTATTAACCGGAAACATAATACATGTGTGAATACATAGACAAACGGAGTGTCACTAGTATGCCTCTAATTGACTAGCTCATTAATCAAAGATGGTTATGTTTCCTAACCATGAACAAAGAGTTGTTATTTGATTAACGAGGTCACATCATTAGTTGAATGATCTGATTGACATGACCCATTCCATTAGCTTAGCACCCGATCGTTTAGTATGTTGCTATTGCTTTCTTCATGACTTATACATGTTCCTATGACTATGAGATTATGCAACTCCCGTTTGCCGAAGGAACACTTTGGGTGCTACCAAACGTCACAACGTAACTGGGTGATTATAAAGGAGCATTACAGGTGTCTCCAAAGGTAGATGTTGGGTTGGCGTATTTTGAGATTAGGATTTGTCACTCCGATTGTCGGAGAGGTATCTCTGGGCCCTCTCGGTAATACACATCACATAAGCCTTGCAAGCATTACAACTAATATGTTAGTTGTGAGATGATGTATTACGGAACGAGTAAAGAGACTTGCCGGTAACGAGATTGAACTAGGTATTGGATACCGACGATCGAATCTCAGGCAAGTAACATACCGATGACAAAGGGAACAACGTATGTTGTTATGCGGTCTGACCGATAAAGATCTTCGTAGAATATGTAGGAGCCAATATGGGCATCCAGGTCCCGCTATTGGTTATTGACCGGAGACGTGTCTCGGTCATGTCTACATTGTTCTCGAACCCGTAGGGTCCGCACGCTTAAGGTTACGATGACAGTTATATTATGAGTTTATGCATTTTGATGTACTGAAGGTTGTTCGGAGTCCCGGATGTGATCACGGACAAGACGAGGAGTCTCGAAATGGTCGAGACGTAAAGATTGATATATTGGAAGCCTATGTTTGGATATCGGAAGTGTTCCGGGTGAAATGGGGATTTTACCGGAGTACCGGGAGGTTACCGGAACCCCCGGGAGACATATGGGCCTTTATGGGCCTTAGTGGAAAGGTGAAATGGCTGCCCATAAGGGCTGCGCGCCTCCCCCCTTCCCCTAGTCCTATTAGGACTAGGAGAGGTGGCCGGCCACCCCTCTCCCTCTTTCCCCCTTGGGAATCCTAGTTGGAATAGGATTGGGGGGGGGAGTCCTACTCCCGGAAGGAGTAGGACTCCTCCTGCGCCCTCCTCCTGGCCGGCGCCCCCCCTCCCCCTTGGCTCCTTTATACACTGAGGCAGAGGAACCCCAGAAAGACACAAGTTAATCCACGTGATCTATTCCTTAGCCGTGTGCGGTGCCCCCTGCCACCATATTCCTCGATAATACTGTAGCGGAGTTTAGGCGAAGCCCTGCTGCCGTAGTTCATCAAGATCGTCACCACGCTGTCGTGCTGACGGAACTCTTCCCCGACACTTTGCTGGATTGGAGTCCGGGGATCGTCATCGAGCTGAACGTGTGCTCGAACTCGGAGGTGCCGTAGTTTCGGTGCTTGATCGATTGGATCGTGAAGACGTACGACTACTTCCTCTACGTCGTGTCAGCGCTTCCGCAGTCGGTCTGCATTGGGTACGTAGATAACACTCTCCCCTCTCGTTGCTATGCATTACATGATCTTGCGTGTGTGTAGGAATTTTTTTGAAATTACTACGAAACCCAACAATACGTGCTTATGGAAAAGAACATGCATGACATCTTTTGTCCTACCCTCACGTGGCAGTGGGGTCCTATTAGAAACTAAGGGATATTAAGGCCTCCTTTTAATACAGTACCAGACCAAAGCATTAACACATAGTGAATACATGAACTCCTCATACTACGGTCATCACCGGTAAGTATCTTGATTATTGTCACTTCGGGGTCGATAACCCACAAGTATAGGGGATCGCAACAGTTTTCGAGGGTAGAGTATTCAACCCAAATTTGTTGATTCGACACAAGGGGAGCCAAAGAATATTCTCAAGTATTAGCAGTTGAGTTATCAATTCAACCACACCTGGATAACTTAATATCTGCAGCAAAGTGTTTAGTAGCAAAGTAATATGATAGTAGTGGTAACGGTAGCAAAAGTAATATTTTTGGGTTTTGTAGTGATTGTAACAATAGCAACGGAAAACTAAATAAGCGAAGAACATTATAGGAAAAGCTCGTAGGCATTGGATCGGTGATGGAGAATTATGCCGGATGCGATCGATCATGTAAGAGTCATAACCTAGGGTGACACAAAACTAGCTCCAGTTCATCAATGTAATGTAGGCATGTATTCTGAATATAGTCATACGTGCTTATGGAAAAAAAACTTGCATGACATCTTTTGTCCAACCCTCCCGTGGCAGGGGGGTCCTATTGGAAACTAAGGGATATTAAGGCCTCTTTTTAATAGAGTACCGGACCAAAGCATTAGCACATGGTGAATACATGAACTCCTCAAACTACGATCATCACCGGTAAGTATCCCGATTATTGTCACTTCGGGGTTAACGGATCATAACACATAATAGGTGACTATAGACTTGCAAGATAGGATCAAGAACTCTCATATATTGATGAAAACATAATAGGTTCAGATATGAAATCATGGCACTCGGGCCCTAGTGACAAGCATTAAGCATAGAAAAGTCATAGCAACATCAATCTCAGAACATAGCAGATACTAGGGATCAAACCCTAACAAAACTAACTCGATTACATGATAAATCTCATCCAACCCATCATCGTCTAGCAAGCCTACGATGGAATTACTCATGCACGGCGGTGAGCATCATGAAATTGGTGATGGAGGAAGGTTGATGATGACGATGGCGATGAATTCCCCTCTCCAGAGCCCCGAACGGACTCCAGATCAGTCCTCCCGAGAGAGTTTAGGGCTTGGCGGCGGCTCTGTATCGTAAAACGCGATGAACTTCTCTTTGGTTTTTTCTCCCTGAAAGTGAATATATGGAGACAAGGTTGACGTCAGTGGAGCGTCAGGGGGCCCATGAGGCAAGGGGGCGCGCCCAGGGGGTAGGGCACGCCCCCACCCTCGTGGATAGGGTGTGGACCCCCTGACATGGTTCTTTCTTCCAGTATTTTTATATATTCCAAAATAATTCTCCGTTGATTTTCAGGTCATTCCGAGAACTTTTATTTCTGCACAAAAATAACACCATGAGAATTTTGCTGAAAACAGCGTCAGTCCGGGTTAGTTCCATTCAAATCATGCAAGTTAGAGTCCAAAACAAGGGCAAAAGTGTTTGGAAAAGTAGATACGACGGAGACGTATCAACTCCCCCAAGCTTAAACCTTTGCTTGTCCTCAAGCAATTCAGTTGATAAACTAAAAGTGATAAAGAAAAACTTTTACAAACTCTGTTTGCTCTTGTTGTTGTAAATATGTAAAGCCAGCATTCAAGTTTTCAGCACAGATTATGAACTAACCATATTCACAATAACATTTAGGTCTCATGTTTACTCATATCAATGGCATAATCAACTAGCGAGCAATAATAATAAATCTCGGATGACAACAC
This sequence comes from Triticum dicoccoides, assembly GCF_002162155.2. Classification (NCBI taxonomy): domain Eukaryota; kingdom Viridiplantae; phylum Streptophyta; class Magnoliopsida; order Poales; family Poaceae; genus Triticum; species Triticum dicoccoides. The sequence continues at coordinate 159,241,899 of NC_041390.1, read as the reverse complement.
TTTCTCATAATAATCATGATATGTTATGACAAGATGGTATCTCGCTAGCCCTTTCTGAGACCACAAAACATAAATGCAGAGCACCTTTAAAGATCAAGGACTAACTAGACATTGTAATTCATGGTAAAAGAGATCCAGTCAAGTCATACTCAATGTAAACTAATAGTAATGGATGCAAATGACAGCGGTGCTCTCCAACTGGTGCTTTTGAATAAGAGGATGATGACTCAACATAAAAGTAAATAGATAGGCCCTTCATAGAGGGAAGCAGGGATTTGTAGAGGTGCCAGAGCTCGGCTTTGAAATAGATATGAATAATATTTTGAGCGGTATACTTTCATTGTCAACATAACAACCGAGAGATCTTGATATCTTCCATGCTACACACATTATAGGCGGTTCCCAAACAGAATGGTAAAGTTTATACCCCCCCCCCTCCACCAACAAGCATCAATTCATGGCTTACTCGAAACAACGAGTGCCTCCAACTAACAAGAGTCCCGGGGGAGTTTTGTTTGCAGTTATTTTTATTTGATTTGCATAAAGCATGGGACTGGGCATCCCGATGACCAGCCATTTTCTCGTGAGTGAGGACCCGAGTCCACTCCTCTTGAGAATAACCCGCCTAGCATGGAAGATACAGACATACCTAGTTGATACATGAGATGTTCGAGCATACAAAACATAATGTTTATTTGAAGGTTTGGAGTTTGGCACATACAAATTTACTTGGAACGGCAGGCAGATACCGTATATAGGTAGGTATGGTGGACTCATATGGAATAATTTTGGGGTTTATGGAATTGGATGCACAAGTAGTATTCCCGCTTAGTACAAGTGAAGGCTAGGGAAAGACTGGGAAGTGACCAGCTAGAGAGCGACAATAGTCATGAACATGCATTAAAATTAATCAACATCGAATGCAAGCATGAGTAGGATATAATGCACCATGAACATAAATATCGTAGAGGCTGTGTTGATTTTGTTTCAACTACATGTGTGAACATGTGCCAAGTCAAGCCACTCAAATCGTTCAAAGGCGGATACCACCCTGTCATACCACATCACAACCATTTTAATAGCATGTTGGCACGCAAGGTAAACCATTATAAGCTCCTAGCTAATTAAGCATGGCATAAGCAACTATAATCTCTAATTGTCATTGCACATGTGTTTCTTTCATAATAGGCTGAATCAGGAACGATCGACTGATCATATTTACAAAAACAAGAGAGGTCGAGTTCATACCAGCTTTTCTCATCTCAATAAGTTCATCATATAATCATCATTATTGCCTTTCACTTGCACGACCGAATAGTGTGGATAATAATAATAGTGCATGTGCCTCGGACTAAGCTGGAATCTGCAAGCATTCAATTCAAGAGAGAAGACAAGGTAATATGGGCTCTTTGTTAGATCAACAATAATGCATATGAGAGCCACTTAACATTTTCATTATGGTCTTCTCCTCTCGACCCCCAAAGAACAAGAAAAGAAACAAAACTATTTACATGGGAAAGCTCCCAACAAGCAAAAGAAGAACGAGAAATCTTTTGGGTTTTCTTTTTAGTTACTACTACAGGTATGGAAAGTAAACTAACTAAAAGCTACAACTAATTTTTTGTTTTTTCTTAAGGTTTATCAAACACACAAGAAGAAAGCATAAAAGGGGAATAAACTAGCATGGATATTACAATGAAAAAGTATGAGCACCGACAACTAGCATGAGTGTGTGAAAAGAAATGTAATGTCGGTGAGAAATACGTACTCCCCCAAGCTTAGGCTTTTGTCCTAAGTTGGTCTATGGCCACGGCTGGCCTGGCGGATATCCAAAGTAATAGCTGGGGTCGTACTGAGATGCTGCAGCAATTTCCTAATGAGCTGCAGCTTGGAGGCGAGTTGTCTCCGCCCTCCTCTCGTACTTGGTCGCCTCCTCCCTGGTTATAACATATCTCCCCTTTGTCTGAAAGTCAAATAAAGTAGGAGCAGGGAGAGCAACGTGATAGGTGTGTCGTCTGTCAAAGATTAGTCGGTATTGAAGGAACTGATCGTTCCTCTCAACAAACTGATGACGAACCATAGCATCGTAATCTAGATAAGATGGAGGCAACTCAATATCATCTCCACGTATGGGTATCTCAAGAAAGTTAGCTATATGAGTTGCATAAATTCCACCAAAGAAATCTCCATGAATACGATTATTATGCAACCTACGCGCAACAATAGCCCCCAAGTTGTATTGTTTATCTCCTAAAACATCGCTCCTGAGAACGCTAAGATCAGGTACACACATGTAACATGCTTCATCTTTACCGTTTATGCACCTTCCTATGAAGAGAGCAAAATAATGTATAGTAGGAAAATGAATGCTCCCTATGGTGGCTTGTGTTACATCTCTAGATTCCCCCACTGTAATACTAGTAAGAAAATCTCTAAATTCAGATTTACGAGTTTCACTAACATTACCCCACTGTGGGAGTTTACAAGAAGTGTTAAAATCTTCTAAGTCCATGGTATAAGATTTATCATAAAGATCAAACAGGACAGTTTGAAAATTGCGTGATGATGAAAATTTAAACCTTCTCACAAATGAATCAGTTAAATAGAGGTATTGACGGCACTTATCTGCCTCGAAGCTCTCCAGATCAGCATTACACACATATGCATCAAATTCCTCTTTAATTCCTGCTTGGATCATGAAATCCTCTGACGACCATTCACAAGGCCGCACTTGAGCTTCTCTTGCTGGTTCCTCGTCCGCATCGCGTATTGCGGGCCTGGGTCCTTGCTTCCTTGAAGAACCACCTTGGTACATTTTCCTATACATATTTCTTCCTCTGAAAAATTTCTGAAATTTTTAGTAACTCAAAATAAAAGTGCACCAAACTCAACAATATTGATAGCAACTACTCCTGCAAGTGCCTAGAGGCAATATCATGCATTAAAACTACTTTTGACCATATAAATTTGACATGCAAGCTCAAGAATAGGGTCACCTAAGTAGCAAAAATTTGTAATGAATAAAGCACTAGAACAAAAACTAATTGGACCATTGGTGGAGTCACATACCAAAGAACAATCCCCCAAAGCAGTTTTGTGAATGGAGCTTTGAGCTAAGAGATCGAAAATGGCAGCAAGGATGAGCTTGAACTCATACTTGAGCTGGTTAGTGATGTTTTTGGGAGGAAGAAGGAGTGTGTGGTAGCTGGAATAAGTGGAGGGGAGCCACCATGGGACCACGAGGTAGGGGGCGCGCCCTGGACCCTCGTGGCCAGGTGCTTGCTCCCCCTGGTGTGTTCTCAGTGCCAGATATTCTCAAATATTCTAGAAAAAAATCTTATTTAATTTTCAAGGCATTTGGAGAACTTTTATTTTCGGGGTATTTTTTATTGCATGGATAATTCAGAAAACAGGCAAAAAATACTAATTTTGCTTTATTTAATATAAATAACAGAAAGTAAAAAGAGGGTACAAAGAGTTGTGTTTTCTAAATTCATCCATCTCATGCTCATCAAAAGGAATCCACTAACAAGGTTGATCAAGTCTTGTTAACAAACTCATTTTGAATAACATGAAACCGGAGAATTTTCGAATAACACTATGTTACCTCAACGGGGATATGCATGTCCCCAACAATAAGAATATCATATTTCTTCTTGACAGTAGGAAGAGGAAATTCAAAACCTCCAATAGTGATTGTTGAAATTTTTCCAATAGAATTGATATTGTGGACTTGAGGTTGTTTCCTCAAAAAATGTATCGTATGCTCATTACCATTAACATGAAAAGTGACATTGCCTTTGGTGCAATCAATAACAGCCCCTGCAGTATTCAAAAAGGGTCTTCCAAAAATAATAGACATACTATCGTCCTCGGGAATATCAAGAATAACAAAGTCTGTTAAAATAGTAACGTTTGCAACCACAACAGGAACATCCTCACAAATACCGACATGTATAGCAGTTGATTTATCAGCCATTTGCAAAGGGAGAGGCATAACACTAACACCGGCTCCAATATCACATAAAGCAGTTTTAACATAATTTCTTTTAATGGAGCATGGTATAGTTGGTACTCCTGGATCTCCTAGTTTCTTTGGTATTCCACCCTTAAAAGTATAATTAGCGAGCATGGTGGAAATTTCAGCTTCCGGTATCTTTCTTTTTTTAGTAACAATATCCTTCATATACTTAGCATAAGGATTCATTTTAAGCATATCAGTTAAACGCATACGCAAAAAGATAGGTCTAATCATTTCAGCAAAGCGCTCAAAATCCTCATCATCCTTTTTCTTGGATGGTTTAGGAGGAAAAGGCATGGGTTTCTGAACCCATGGTTCTCTTTCTTTACCGTGCTTCCTAGCAACAAAGTCTCTCTTATCATAACGTTGATTCTTTGATTGTGGGTTATCAAGATCAACAGCAGGTTCAATCTCTACGTCATTATCATTGCTAGGTTGAGCATCAACATGAACATCATTATTAACATTATCACTAGGTTCATGTTCATTACTAGATTGTGTTTCAGCATCAGAAATAGAAATATCATTGCGATTCTCAGGTGTGTCAACAACAGGTTCACTAGAAGCATTCAAAGTCCTATCATTTTTTTCTTCCTCTTAGAAGGACTAGATGCATCAATAGTAGTTCTCTTTCTCTTAGGATGGCCCTCAGGATACAAAGGTTCCTGAGTCATTTTACCACCTCTAGTCATAACTCTAACAACATTATCATTCTTATTGTTTAATTCATTGAGCAAATCATTCTAAGCTTTAAGTACTTGTTCTACTTGAGTGGTAACCATAGCAGCATGTTTACTAATAAGTTTAAGTTCACCTTTAACATTAGCCATATAATCACTCAAGTGTTCAATCATATAAGCATTATGTTTCAATTGTCTACCAACATAAGCATTAAAATCTTCTTGCTTAACCATAAAGTTATCAAACTCATCCAAACATTGGCTAGCAAACTTAGCAGGAAGGATTTCAGCTTTGTCATATCTATAGAGAGAGTTTACCTTTAATACCTGTGTCGGGTTATCAAGACGGTGTGTTTCTTCAATAGGTGATGAATTAAGACCATGTATTTCTTCAACAGGAGGTAAACTCTTAACATCTTCGACTGTTATACCTTTTTATTTCATAGATTTTTTTGCCTCTTGCATATCTTCAGGACTGAGAAATAGAATACCCCTTTTCTTCGGAGTTGGCTTAGGAGTTGGTTTAGGAAGTGTCCAATTATTTTCATTGGTCAACATATTATTCAATAGAATTTCAGCTTGATCAACAGTTCTTTCCCTGAAAACACAACCAGCACAACTATCCAGGTAATCTCTGGAAGCATCGTTAGTGCATTATAAAAGATATCCAGTATTTCATTTTTCTTGAGAGGATGATCAGACAAAGCATTAAGTAATTGGAGAAGCCTCCCCAAGCTTGTGGGAGACTCTCTTCTCCAATTTTCATAAAATTATATATTTCCCTTAAGACAACTTGTTTCTTATGAGCAGGGAAATATTTAGCAGAGAAGTAATAAACCATATCATGGGGACTACGCACACAACCAGGATCGAGAGAATTAAACCATGTTTTAGCATCACCCTTTAATGAGAACGGAAACAATTTAAGGATATAATAGTAGCGAGTTTTCTCAACATTAGTAATCAGGGTAGCTATATCATTTAATTTAGTAAGATGTGCCACAACAGTTTCAGATTCATAGCCATAAAAAGGATCAGATTCAACCAAAGTAATTATCTCTGGATCAACAGAGAAATCATAACCCTTATCAGTAATAAAGATAGGTGAAGTAGCATAAGCAGGATTGTTGGGAATATGACTACCAGGTATGACCCGCCCAGGAGGGGCCGGGTCAATCTTCATGTCGAGTTATTAAAAGAAGCCCAGTGAATATACAAGGCGATGGGTTATTATAAGACTTGTAGTAGGCCCAAGCCCAAAGGCGGCTTAAGGCCCGTAATGGTAAACCGCCATGTATAATTAAGACTTGTAAAGAAAGGCATGTAAGAGAAGTCACTGAGCCGGACACGTTGTACGAGCCGGCCGGGACTCTGTAGGCCACCAGGCATCTACCCGTGTATATAAGGGGGTGACCCGGCGGCGGCTTAGGGCAAGAAACAATAGATCGAGAGCCAAGCTAGCGTATTTCGCTCCTTGGTCATCAAAACCTAGCAATACCACAACAACTGGACTAGGCTTTACCTTCACCGCAAGGGGCCGAACCAGTATAAACCTCTCGTGTCCTTTGTCCCGATTAACCCCTTTAAGCTTCCTAGTTGCGATGGCTCTACGACTAAGTCCTTTCACTAGGACATCTGCCGTGACAATTCCATGATAGTTGGCGCCCACCGTGGGGCCAGCGCACGGTGGATTTGAGTTCTTGAAGGGCAGCTTCGAAGGGCTCAAGGGATACACTGTGGGCCGGATGACCAAGAGTCGTCACGTCAAGCTCTACATCGACGACACAGGCTAGGGCCCTGACGCCGGCTGTATTGAGTACAAGTATTAGGCCCCCTTCGACGGAATCCACGTCTTCATTGGCCGGATCGGCGAGCCGGGCCCTGAGCCGGACATCTGCACCGACCTCATCGAGACGGCTCAGCATGCAAGACCCGCCCGGACTCAGCCCGCCATGAAGCGTGCCTTCGTGGGTTGCATCCATGGAGGGGAGTTCTCTGAAGGATCTGTGGATGGCGGTGAGACGACCATCTATTCTGACGGTGAGTCGTCCATAGGCGAGACAAATTCATTATATCAACTACCAGATGGCGGGCTTGGGGGTTGTTCCGATGGCAGCAGTATTCCGGACCCCTTTGAGCCGCCGAATAGAGTGGGGGTCTTCGTGACTGGTACACAGCCCGCGCAAAACTCTACAGCTGCGGCAGCAATAACCTTCGGGACGGCCGCGACCGGGTCAGGAGACCCTGCGCGCACTACAAAAAAAGACACATCTGTGACATTTTGGGCCGAACGAATTTTTTTTTTCTGTCATACATATGACACTTCTATGATGATAATTGTGACAAAACCCGATATCATCATAGATGTGGTGGGCTCCTACTTCTATGAAAAAAAATCATGACAGAAAATGGGCTTTTCGTCCTGGGCGGGCCGGACGCAACTGCATGACATTCTTTGGGCCGTCCATGACAGAAAAAACCGTGGTAGAAGCGAGGGGGAGGAAAATTTCGGGGAGTTCCCGGTTACGGTGGGAGGTCGGGGGCCGAGCGATGCGCGTTTCTCTCGTACACGTACGCGCGTGTGTGCGAGGCGTTGGCTCTAACTGAACCCGAGAGAGGCGTTGGGCTCTAACTGAACCCGAGCGATTGCACTGCAGGCTACGCGTTACTGAACCCAAGCGATTGATCAATGGCTGTTAACTGAACCCGATCGAGCGGTTCCTTCGCTACTGCTGCTAACTGAAGCCGATCGATGCTGCCCCTGGATGAACAGTG
>NC_041390.1:159227874-159234098 GCF_002162155.2 Triticum dicoccoides | reverse complement strand
TGGGGGTGGATGAACAGGACCCCGTGGTGTTGCCTCTGGATGAACAGGACCCCGATCGATCGAGCCGGTTGGGGCTGGATGAACAGGACCTCGTGGAGGGCTGGATGAACAGGACCACCCTGTGGAGGGCAGGATGAACAGTAGATGGTGGAGGGCAGGATGAACAGTAGCCCGTGGAGGGGTGGTTGAACAGGAGCCCGTGGAGAGGGCTGGTTGAACAGTAGCCGGTGGAGTAGCGCGCGGTGGAGGCTGGATGAACAGGAGCCCGTGGATGAACAGTCATAGGTGGAGGCTGGAGGAGGTCGACGGTGGATGAACAGTAGCTCGTGGAGGCTGGAGGGGGTCGACGGTGGAGATGAACAGTAACCCGTGGAGTCCTGTTTTGCGGTACGCCACACCCCTCCCGATGAACAGGACCCCCGTTTCGACCGTAGCGCTCCAACACAAGTCCATTTCATCCGTTTTGTGGTACGCCACACCCCTCCCGATCAACAGGACCCCCGTTTCGACCGTAGGAGGTCCATTTCCTCCGTTTTGCGGTACGCCAGACCCCTCCCGATCAACAGGATCCCTTTTTGAATGTGGCCGGTCGAACACAAGGCCGTTTCCTCCGTTCTGCGGTACGCCAGGCTTCGTTTCCATCGCTTGTTCCGTCCAAGCCCTCCCGATGAACACGACGCATTCCGTTGCCTCCCCATGAACATGATGCATTCCGTTGCCTCCCCATGAACACGACGCATTCCGTTGCCTCCCCATGAACACGACGATGATGCTGTTTCTCCGTTCCGACCCAGCCATGTACACGAGCCCTGGTCGTACGTATGCGCGAGCAGGCGTTCGAGACCCTGCCCGTATGTACACATACGTGGCCGTATTTTCTTTCTTGCACCCTAGCGGCTATACGTACGTGTAAATGCTACGTGCGTGCCTCTACTACGACACGTGCGCGCCTCTACTATGACACGTGCACGCCTCTACATCAACCAGTATGTATGTACACGTTCGCGACCAGAATGACAATGCTACGTACGCTTCGACCAGGTGGGTCCCGACTGTCAGGCACTTCCTTGCCTGCGAAGATGTAGCTGGTCGGTCCCAGCAGTCAGGGGGCGAATCGTTTTTTTGCCTGGACGCACTTCCTTGCGTGCGAAGATGTAGCTGGTGGGTCCCATCAGTCAGGGGGAAACATTTTTTCACGAAATACGGTGGCCCGTCCGGTGGGTCCCGCTGTCACATGGAGGAATAATTATTCTGCATGTAATAAGGAGGCACTTCCTTGCTGCGGCCGTGGACCCAGCTGTCAGCCTCTCCATGTACAGTCCACATCCGATGGAAGCCGTTCCTTGACCACGTTGACCACGCCGCGCCGAGAGCACCAGGACGGTGGACGACGGCGAGGCCTAGGAAGGGGACGACGCGGAGCCGGGGAAGACGCGGCAGTGGATGCCCACGCGTAGAGGAGTACGAGGGTTCACTGGTTTGTTGCGGTGTGAGGCTGCCGTCACCGCAGAATAACAGGGGGTGTGGGTGAGTAGAGGGATGGCCTGGCTAGCGGTGGGAGTAGTAGGGGGCGGTGAGGCCTCCGCCGCATCACAGCCGACCATGGGAGGTAGGAGCATGAGGCACGACCGGCGCTGGTTTGGGCGGCTGGAGCAAGAAGACCAGAGGTTGAAGAAGCACTACGGCCGTTGGATGGACATCGTACGGTCACTGGAGCTAGAATCGTGCATATTGACTAAGTTGACAAAGCCCTCCGTCCCCGTCAACTTAGTAGGCCCACAAATCAGCTTCCCACCAAGGTGGGTCCCAGCTAGTAGGGGGTATTCATTTTTTTGAGCGTAATAGGGAGGCACTTCCTTGCGTGCAAAGATATAGCTGGTGGGTCCGAGCTGTCAGCGGCGGTAACGTTTTTTTCACGAAATACAGAGGCCCTTTCGGTGGGTCCCTGATGTCAGGTGGAGGAATCATTATTTTGCGCGTAATAAGGAGGCATTTTCTTGCATGCGGCCGTGGACCCAGCTGTCGGCCTCTCCACGTACAGTCCACTTCAGATGCATGTCGGTCGTTGACCATGTTGACCAGGCCGTGCCGAGAGCACCAGGGCGGTGGACGACGGCGAGGCCTAGGAAGGGAACGACACGGAGGCAGGGAAGACTCGGCAGTTGTTTCCCACGTGGAGAGGAGTACGACTGTACGAGGGTTTACTGGTTCATCTGCCGTTGCCGGAGAATAACAGCAGGTGTGGGTGAGTAGAGGGATGGCTAGGCCAGCGATGGGAGTACGGCGGAGCAGTGAGGCCTGCGCGGCAGCAGAGCTGGCCGCAGGGAGGAGGGAGCAGGCAGTCCCGCCGGCGCCTGTTTGAGCGGCTGGAGCAGGAAGAGCAGAGATTGAAGAAGCACGACGACCATTGGATGGCCATCCAACAATCACTGCTTGTGCGTCAACCTTTTTTTAGGAAAGCCTCAAATCTGTGGAAAACAGCATACAACCCATTTGCCATTATTTCTAATAATTTACAACCCATTTGCTAATTATTAATGTTTTTTTGGAGCCCATATTCTTTTTGTTAGCATTACAGCCCATATTGTGGCCACGGTTAAAAAATTATACGAAATTTTTGCATATTTCGGTGCGGCCCGAACTATTTTTAATCCCGAAATTTCGACTCACATTCAAACTGATTTTAAAAATAAATGTACATCAATATAAAAGCCAACAAATTCTCCATGCATAAAAATTAATGTAATCTCAAATCTCGAAATGAAGAAAAGATATTTGAAACTAATTGCCGGTTTGATGTGTTTTAAAAATGTACAACCCATTTCTCATTACTGATGGGCCATTTTCTCGACCAGCCGAATGAAAGCTCTCCTCTTCTTGAAAGATTTGCAGCCCAACAGGCCTGACAAAGCGACTTACTTGGCAAATCACAAAAAAACTGGGCTGTGGCCGTGGACCCAGCTGTCAGCCTCTCCACGTACAGTACTCTTCCGATGGAATGTCGTTGACCATGTTGACCACACCGTGCCGAGAGCACCAAGGCGGTGGATGACGGCGAGGCCTAGGAAGGGGACGACGCGGAGCCGGGGAAGACACGACAGTGGATGCCCACGCGGAGAGGAGTACGAGGGTTCACTGGTTCGGCTGCGGTGTGAGGCTGCCATCTCCGCAGGGCCTGGCTAGCGGTGGGAGTAGTAGGGGGCGATGAGGCCTCATCGGCAGCACAACCGACCACTGGAGGCAGGAGCAGGCGGTCTCCCCGGCGCTGGTTTGGGCGGCTGGTGCAAGAAGAGCAGCGATTGAAGAAGCAGCAGGAACGTTCGATTCAAATCCAACAGTTACTGCTGCTAGAATCGTTTGTTGACTAAGCTGACAAGCCCTGCGTACGCGTCAACTTAGTAGGCCCACAGGTCAGCCTCCCAAGCGGTGTGCCCCAGATGTCAGTGGGAGGAATTATTTTTTTCGCGTAATAAGGAGGCAGTTGATTGCGTGCGGCCAGGCCAGCGGAGGGAGTAGGGTGGGCCGGGGAAGCCTGCGCGGCATCACAGCGGGCCACAAGAGGAGGGAGCAGGCAGTCCCGCCGGCGCTAGTTTAGGCAGCTGGAACAGGAAGATCAGAGATTGAAGAAGCACGTCGTCCGTTGGATGGACATCCAACACTAACTGCTACTAGAATCGTGTGTTCACTGACAAAGCCTTGCGTAAACAAGTCAGCCTCGAAATCTGTGGCGTGTACGACCCATTTGCTATTATTTTTATAATTTTTACTCATTTTATAATTCATATGGAATTTATTGCAGCCCGTTTTCCATTTTTAGAATTGCTGGCCATTTTCTGGTCAGTACCAGGGTCAAAAAATTAACTAAATATGTGGGAAATTTAGAAAATTCGCAAATTTTTGCTGGGGAACGAAATATTCTTAATCCAAAAATTAATAGCCATACTAAAACAAATTTAAAAATAAATTAGTACTATGTCATGTTAAATCCAATGAAATACGTATAAGATATCAATGACGAACAAAAAAAAGAAACTTATATCCCATTTGCTATAATTTTTTTGGAATTTTCAACCCCTTTTGATATTACTTTTAACAGACATTGACCATAGTCTTAAGCCAGACCGGAATGCATCCCTCCTCGTCTTGAAAGATTTGCAGCCCAGTAATTCGGAGAAAACAAATAAGCCTAGCTTGGGTATTCTTCAAAAAGAAATACTGGGCTACCTATTTTCCCAAAGAACTGGTGCATGAGCATTTAGCTTTATTTATTTACTTATTTATGTTTAGGGGACCATGAGCATGTACCTGGGCCGGATTCATGTGAGAGCCTCCCTTCCAGTTAATTATGGGCTTCTCTATTGGGCCTTCATCAGTGGGCTGCATGTTATCAACAAGTGGAAAATGTGTTCCGAGTTTCAAAAAAAAGTGTTCCGTACGATAAATAGTATGCGCTACGTATGGTACGGGGCACTAAAGGATCGAACCGTGCAACGACTTCCAAAACATTGTGTTTGTCGTTTTAACAACACATTTATTCAACCAACAGACGAAATATACTACTGATTGTACATTGAAAACAGCAGGAGCGGCAACCAGGGCTGGGGGTGCAACAGAAGCAGTAAGCAGGCCAGAAGAGTGAAGACGCAACTCTCTCTTCCAAACCAAACATCATCCATCATTACAAAAGGGCTACCAAAAAAGAACAAGTGTATGCATCAAACTAAATAAAGATCCTACTACACCAAGTGTACGCATCTAACTAACTGGCTCAGCTAGACGTTACTATTTATTAAGCTGTGGAGATTGGCTGATGGCTAGAACCAGATGGGTGCCTGATGGGGGAAACTCCAGCCAGCAGGTCGAAGTCTGATACTTGCGACCCTCTCTCCTACTTTGGGCTATAGAGCGTGGCGGCACATATCAGGGTATGGTGCATGCAGAGACACATGGTACGCTGTGTACACACAGTTTTACCTGATGAACGAAACCGCGCTGCCATCATGATCCTTGCCGTCGGTTATCTCCTGGTTAATCGGATAATTCAGTCTGACAAACAGAGAGCGTGTACCAAGGCTACTTACCAACCTCCAGTAAAAAATTCCTGAAGGCCCAGAGAAGCTGGGATCCTGCTCAAAGACCTTGCAGTGACTGTGATTGTATTCCGCGAAACAACACATCCGGTACGTGCAAACGATCATCAATCTTTCGCCGTCGTCTGATCGAGCCAGGAACCACCTACAACTGCCATGCCGCTTTTCTTTGAAAGGTTCTGGGATTAGGAAGGGTAGGGACACCAGGCGGCCTACAACATCATATCAAGTCGGAGTCAAATAAAAAAGGGCTCTTGGTTTAGTCAATCTTAAGAACAACATGTTATGAGCATGAATATTTTTTCAGCAAATGTTGATAGTAATATAAGCAAGCCATCATGATATCATAGGAAAGTAACATACTGCTATAACAGCTGTTTGTAGCAATGACTGGAGTAGGTCAGCAATACGTCCAGCCATAGAAGGAGTCGACAACGCAAATGAAGCCCTTGTGTTCAATGGCATCAGAGAACCATGGAGGATGTATGATCCTGCGATGGATGTGCAGATTTATCCACTTACCGCAATGACCTGTCAGATAGGCGAGACCGCGGTTGAAGAACGCAATTAGCCTGAAGTCTTTATAATTCGCAGATCTTGTGGGCACTTGGCAGATTACAACCTTGAGCAAATCAAACTTGGTATCATGTTGGCTTGGCTACTATAAGATTCCGAGTATTCTGGGCCGCGATGCCAAAGCAGTGTAGTGTTAATCGAAGGAAGGGGGATCAATCGCCGGGTGTAGACCTCCACGAGCATCCAGCTGCCGCGACTGTCGACGAGCACCATCCAAGACGTGTTCATGCCGACCCAGTACATACCGTTAATGTAGTTGAGGCTGACGGGAATCGGATCGCAGTCAAGGGGGTTGATGCTCGCCACCCTATGATTGTTATGCTGCATGACATGCCGTTTCTGAAGATCAGGCAGCATCAGCAGCAAGAAGTTGGCTTAAAAAGCTCCGGCCCGAGGGCTTTGAGTAAATGGTATAGCCCCGACGAGCACGCGGCGAGCGGCATGGTACTGAGATTGTCCACACGCGAAACAATGAGCTTGATTACCTCTGTGGGGAGCGAATTCCAGCCACTCTTTCGGCGGACACTGCTCGGTTCTGCCATTGTTAGTGCTTGGGTT
>NC_041390.1:159181530-159227507 GCF_002162155.2 Triticum dicoccoides | reverse complement strand
CTTAGCGGGGATGGAAGATTGGACGAGATTATGTGCGGACAAAGATGGAGAAGCGAATATGTGTCGCGGGAAGTGGACAGGTGATGATGATAGAACACGCCGCTTGACTTACGAGACACATACCAGCAGCGTAGGGTCATGTCGATGCCAGGCAACTTGCTTGAGTGATCACAATACTGCTCTACTACTAGCACCGGAGGAGTAGTATATGCTAATCTAAAATAGTTACAAACTTCAATGCCCGAGCATGGAACGACTACGAACCGTGCTCAAAGACCGTGTCTACATGGTGTTTGACATGGGCGACAACCTCAACGCCAACGGTGAAGCTCCCGTTGCACCGTATGTGTTTCTGTCCTTCCTGTTCAAAATCATGGTAAAATTCATGTTTCTACTCTGTATCCTACTACTATGCTAGTCCACATGATTAGTTGTGAACGATGACTTCTTCCTCGACCTTGGCAACCTCATCCTCGATGACATGGGCGACAACGTCAATGCCGGCAACCAGTGAGATACAGGGTGTAGGAAGCGGTTTGGGAATTTGCATGCCTTTCCAACCAGTGAGATACTCCATACAAAGTATGGCAGAGAAATAACCACAGATAAGGAAGCTAAAAGTAAACAATCAAACGAGCATTTTTGCTTTTGTTTTGCATTGAATCGTTTCGCAAGCTTGACTAGTGCTGTTTTTCTACTTTTACAAAAACCGCATCGTAATGTTAAAACGTGCATTTGCATGTACATAAGTAATAGTAGTACTCCCTCCGTCTAGGTGTATAAGTCTTCCCTCCTTCTTGGTCATGGTGCACAACCGAAGATGACTTATTGACCTGGACGGAGGAAGTAGCACAGTCTGCAAGCATATATCGGGAGAGACGTGTAGTGCGATAGTGGAAAAAAATTACTCGTATATGAGACAAGGTTTCACGGTTAGCAGGTGAGACCCGTCCTGATGGATGACACGTGGCTTTTAAGTGGGGGGTGGGGGATGCTTTGTGATTTGTGAATGCCACGTGTCATCCATCAGGATGGGTCTCGCGTGAGACCTGGTCTCATAGAATTCTTTTCCCGCGATAGTATATAGTAAAGTTTGTGCTATATGCACGTACTTGCAAAATGCGTACGAATACACAAGGTTTCCAAACTTTCCCTTTTACATACTTAATTAAGGACGCTAAAAATTCCTGAACATTCGGGATTTATCATTTGCGTCCCAAAACTAATGAGATCGCCTTACGAAACAAAAATTATACTCCTCCTAAAAGCCACGGTGCTCGAGGAGCGCTTGCGGAGCGCCATGAGTGCCCTGGTGCGCGGCCGTTTCCCAGCACGCCGACACAACGCCTCTTCCTCAGCCTCGCAACTCGCGAGGTGCTGATTGGCGGCTTGCCGGCGGGCGAGCGCGATCTCACCGGTGTGGTGATCCGGCGCCAACAGGTACTCCTCCTTGCTGGAAGCATGCACTCGGTCCATGTACCGCCAAGCATAGATGAGGTGCTTGGGCCCGACTGCACTCAGGGCGTCGGCACGGGCGTCCTCCGCCACCCTCACGGTCCTCGCACGAGCCTTCTGCCAAAGAGCCAATTGCCTGACTCTCTCGGACGCGACATAGGCCTCCCAGGCAGCTTGTTCCGCGGTGCGCTTCTCTTCCTCGACCTTCTTCTCCGCCTCTATTTTGGCGCGCTCTGCTGGAGGCAAAGCCTCCCACAAGGCGACATCCATTTATTTCCAAAGCTCCTCAAGGCTGGGTGGCTCGGCGGGCGGCACGGCATTCTCCTCGTAGCGAGGAGCCGACGCGTCCTTCGGCGCGCGTGCTGGCGAGATTGGGAACACCGACGCGTCCACCTCGACGCATCGCGGCGAGGAGCGGAACACCGACGCGTCCTCCTTGACTAGTGGCGGCGAGGAACGGAATCGTGACGCGTCACGTAGCAGCGAGGAGCGGAACACCGACGCGTCCTCCTTGACTAGTGGCGGCGAGGAACGGAACGGCGACACATGACCGTCCGCACGGTGCAGCGAGGGGCTCCTAGGGCTTGGGAGGGGCGATGCCATGGTGGTCGACGTGAGAGGGAGGGGGAGGAGATAGCGATGAACGTGAACATGAGGGGGAGGATATAGCGATGTCGTGGGAGGCGCAGTATTTATAGCGAGCAATGGCACACCTATGTAAGATATGGACTAAGCTGCACTGACTTAACTGCCGGTCCAGTTGCGTCACTGACATGTGGGCCAGACCCCTGTTGGGCACATATGTCAGTGACCGAATGCACCTGCAGTTAAGTAACAGCTACGTGGGCATATTTGTTGGAGTAAATTACGGGGGAGCGAAGGGGTGGAAATATTGCTGGTCACAACGGATTGGACGAGCGTGGGGGGAGGAGAGTCATGCATGCAAATTTTTTCACACGGGGTGGAGTGGTGGGACCGCCGAAGGGAGAAGGAGAGTTTGGCAGGCATATTGTTTCACACATGGAGAGGAAAAAATTTGGAGACGAACGGGCTTCCTGCAGGTATGGGGAACGGTGCATAATAAGTCATCTTGCATGTCGGGCTAGGTATAGTCTCAAGTCATTAAAAACAAACACGCCCCAGACATGTTCATATTTCAAGGTGCACTAAATTATTGCATGCAATGATTAAGGCTGGCCATAATGGTGGTATCTTAGCTAGTATCATGCACACGGGAATAGCAAACATGTTGATGTGGCAAAGAATTAAAGAGAGGGGGGTTAGAGTAACTAGAGTTCATGCATGCATTGGTAAACACATTTTTTGTGGAGAACGACAGCACTAGTTGAGTACTTTTGCAGACTTCAAAAACTACTCCACAATGTGTCAACATTCACAATGTCAAATCAATATTTTTACACTCATTATAAAACGTAGTTCTTATACTAGTACTAGTTGAGTACTCATTATAATCAGTACTCCCTCCGTCTAGGTGAGCAAGTCATCTTAGATTGTGCACTGTGACCAAGGAGGAGGGGAAAACGAGAGATCTTAATGTTTATAATCAGTACTCCCTCCGTCTAGGTGAGCAAGTCATCTTAGATTGTGCATTGTGACCAAGGAGGAGGGGAAAACGAGAGATCTTAATGTTTATTTGATAATTAATAGCATTGCATGCAATGAACTAACCACTGCATGTCGTGTTTGTTAGTCTCAAGTCATTAAAAGCATGCACACCCACATCTCCTATTGGTTGATATGTCAAGAAACAAGAAACGAGATAGAAGATAATGCACCGCACCTAAGTGTTTTGGGAGTATTGTAGATATTGATATTTTTAGTATAAATTTGGTCGTGGGATTTCATTGATGCCTGTCAAAGCGTTGACAGGTCTGCTATGCGTGACCTGAAGATGAAAGTGTTGAGCATCTCGAAGTTGATCAACAATCTTCAATTGTCAAAGATTAGCCGTTCGGCCAATAAGGTGGCACACTTAATCGCTAAGTATAGCTTTGACAATAGATTAGATGGTATTCTTGTAAATAACGTACCGCCCTGTGTGGTGAATATTTTATCGAATGAGTGTACTGGTGTGGCTGGTTAATTAATATAAGGTGGTGTTAAAAAGTATAAATTTGGTCAAACACTTTGCAAATGATTGACGGGAGTAAAAAGGACCGAAGGGAGTATCATGCATGCGGAGTAGGCAAAAAAAATGCTTGTCTAAAAAAGGCAAAAAAATGCTCATTTATAGCCGGTCGAAGTCTCAAAGGGCGCGACCGCGCGAGGGAGGCGAAGGACGTGGGAGGCGCGATGTTTAACGGAATTAAGTGAAGTTACATCCACGCGCCGGCATGGCGTGCGAACAGGCAGAAGCTATACCGTCAGGCCTACGATATGGGTCTAGTAGACATGACATCTAGTGGGTCCCGCATAGTTCTCGAGAACTCTTTGGGGGCTTGCAGCCGTTTATCCACCGGGTAAGCCAGCAACCCCACGCCGTTCGCACGCCCTACTCGTCCCCGTCTTCTACCTTACAACAGTTCACTCCCAGTCGTCCCGTCCTTTCACATTAGTTCGCCCCCAGTTTTTTTGACACCTGAAACAGTAGGAGAGGCTCCTACTGCAATTAAATTAAAGAATATAATGTATGTTACATGAATTTATTTACAAGCCATTCACTTTGTGAATGGGGGTTGGGGAGGTAGGGGGATTCTACAGGGAACTGATAAAGGAAAAAAAGGAAGTCTTTATGTTTGTCTCCCACTCTATAAGTAAGGAGGGAGAGGTCTTGTTTGAGTCTTGCACGCCAAGAATCTTGTGATGGGAGAACTCCTCTGAAGTGCTTATTATTTCTTTCCTTCCAGATGCTCCAGGATGCCAAAAGGAATATTTCCATGAACAATGGTTGGCTCCAGGAGGCTTTGGCCTTGTCCACCCAGTCTAGCCAATTGTCAGCTGCATGTCCCATGATTTGAAGTTCATTCCAGCATGCAAGGCTGAAGGTGCACTCAAAGAAGAGGTGTTCCACAGTCTCATCCTAGCAGGCTGTGCATAGAAGGCAACCAAAGTCTATGCCAATGTTGTAGTTTCTCCTTTTCAACATGTTGTGACTGTTGAGTCTATCTGACAGCAGTAACCAGCCAAAAACTTTAATTTTCATCGTTGATCTTGATTTCCATATCCATTTATATGTTCGGTGCGCCTGGACATCTTTAAAGTAGAAGGTGTAGAATCTGTTAGCTGAGTATTCTGATCCCCAGACACAGTTCCATTCGTCATTGGCCGAGGGATCCATAAGGTCAATCTGCATGGTTTGTTGTCGTAGGTCACGTGTTTCATCAAGAGCTTGCACGGAGAGGGGTAGGTGGAACGTTTCGCCGAGTGACGTGCTCCGCAAGAAATCCCTCACAGATGTATCTTCCAGCCTCGCGAAGGAGAAGGCTCTGGGATGGGTGTTGGCCAGAACATCACCAATCCATGCATCTTTCCAGAACAGAGCCGAAGATCCATTTCGAATTGTCACATTGGTGATCCCGCGGTAAATTGGCATAAGTTTAGAGACGTCACGCCACCAGAATGAGCCACATGGGTCGGATGCGTGTGGAAATTTTGTGGTGTAGTATGTGTTCCAAATCAATTCCACCCAAGGTAGGTCCCAATGATTTTAGAACTTGTGAAGAAATTTGAGAAGCAAAGCATCACTTTGCACTTGGAGATTAATAATGCCAATCCCTCCAGACTCTTTGGGTTTGCATATCATGTCCCATGATGCCAAGGAGTTGCACTTATCACCTTGATCAGTTTTCTTTGTTTAGAGGCACTTTCTGTGGATTTTGTCAATAAGTTCAATGATGCCTGCTGGGAGTTTGAGTGTGCAAAGAGCGAAGATGATAAGAGAAGTTATGACTGAATTCAACAGTGTGAGTTTTCCTCCATATGTAATCATGTTGAGGGTGGCCGAAAGTCGTCTCTCCACACGGCAGACCAGAGGCATGAGGTCCAAAATAGTTGGTTTGGTGGTGCCCATAGGTAGGCCAAGATAGGTAAATGGTAACTTGCTAATAACACAACCAAAAATATTTGCCAATGTGTTTGTGACCTCGTGCCCACAGTTGAGAGGTATGAGAGTAGATTTATGGAAATTGATCTTTAAACCTACCGATGTAGCATAGTCAGAGAGGATAGTTTTGATGGTCATGGCTTGGGCAGGACATGCTGGCATAGCTAGTATAGTATCATCCGCGTATTGAATCACCGGATATTCTCGTTGTGTATTGCAAGGGAAGGGCAAGCTGATTTCTCCCCTAGTAAAAGCATCATCGATTGCAGCTTGAAGGAGGTCAGCGACAAGTACGAAAATTAGTGGGGACAGGGGGTCACCTTGTCGCACTCCGCATTTGCAATGAAATTGTCTGCCAGGGACACCGTTTAGGAGAACCGCCGACTTGCCCGAAGAGAAAATACATTGAATCCAGCCTAACCATTTATCGTTAAAACCCATGTTCTTCATAATGATGAGCATTGATTCATGATCAATGGTATCAAAAGCCTTGGCAAAGTCGAGTTTGAGAAGCACAATCTCTTTCTTGGAGCTTTGGCACTGGTAAATGTATTCGAACGCCCAAGCGAGACAGTCCTGGATAGTGCGCCCTTTGAGGAAACCGTACTGGTTATGGTGAATTATTTTCAGAATGACCTTTTGCAACCGGTTAGCCAAGATTTTTGTGATCACTTTGAGACAACAGTTCAATAGGGTGATTGGTCGGAAGTCATTGACGGTGCTAGGCGCATTGTTTTTTGGGATCAAAGTGATGTAGACGTCGTTGATGCCTTCAAGATTGAGATTTCCATCAAAGAATTGATTGCACAATTTATAAAAATCCTCTTTGATTATTGGCCAAGAAGCTTTGAGAAACGCACCATTGAAGCCATCTGGTCCTGGTGCACGATCCGGTGGCATCGATTTAATAAGATGATCTATTTCAGCATGTGTGAAAGGGACAGTTAAAGCATCTAGACCTTCAATTCTCTTGATAATTCTTTGAAGATCAAATTTCTTATCATTATGAGAAGAAGTGCCAAGCCTCTGTTTGAAGGATGGAAAGAGTATTGCTTCTTTTCCCGTATGATCCTCCACACAGACACCATCATTAGCATGTAGGGCTGCAATATTATTCCTTCTGTATCGCTCCGAGGCCATAGCTTGAAAGAATTTAGAATTTTCGTCACCAAATTGCACCCATCGAATGGTACACCGTTTCTTCCAGTACATCTTTTCATAAGATAGCAGTCTGATGAGGTGAGCCTTTAGTATTTTCCTAAAATTAGCTTCGGGTGTGCATAACTGTCTTTTATTCTCTAACCCATCAATTTCCAAAAGGGCCCTGTTTGAATTTTCTATGGCAATGGTCAGTTTTGAGATATTTTTAATCCAATATTTAAGATTATGTCGTAGGGTTTTAAATTTTCTGCATAAGACAGTCGCCATATTCTGAGATTGCACAGGCTTGGCCCAAGCGTTTTGGACTACTTCCATAAAACCTGGGTGTTGGATCCAGAAGGATTCAAACCTGAGTAACTTTGATCGTGGGATGGAAGTTTCAATAGTAATCACACATGGGATGTGATCAGATACAGGTCGACCGAGGGGTTTAACCACAGTGTTGGGGTAGGAGCTCGTCCAATTATTACTAGTGAAAAACCAATCAATTTTCTCGAGTAATGGATCAGTTTGCATGTTACTCCAGGTGTATTCTCGGCCTTTAATGGGCAGTTCAATTAAGGCTTGTGCTCGGATGAAGTCATTAAAAGTAATCATATCACCATAATTGCCACCGGGCTTGTTGCGGTTATCTGGGCTTCGAATAAAATTAAAGTCTCCAACCAAAAGCCAGTCTTCATTAGTGGGGATATTCAGAGCCATAAGCCAATTGATAAAGTTAACTCGAGATTCCCCTTGGCAAGGGCCATAAACATTGACCAAGGTCCAAAAATGTGCCGATTGGATTGATTGAAATCGTGTGACCAGGGCAAAATCTTCTTGAGCAATAGTAGTTGCAGAGAAAATTAAACTATTCCAAATCGTGACAAGACCTCCCGAGTCCCCACGGGAAGGGATGAAATCAAATTGGTCAAAACGCCTAGGGTAGCAGGATTTAACAAAAGCATGATCAAAAGAAGGTTTTTTTGTCTCCTGCAAGCAAATTACAGCACAACCAGAAGAGTTGATTGCATTTGAAAGCGCCAGCTGCTTTGCATCAGAATTTATGCCCCGGACATTCCAACAAAGTACATTCCAACTAACACGAAGTACCATAATACGGGTAGGATAAAATAAAAGTATGAGCAGATAAACCCAGAACAGAGGAACTAAAAGTTGGCCGAGGATGGCCCATTATCAGAAGAAGCCTGCAGTCGCTCCTTCGTGAGTTCTTCAGTTGGAATTCCACACATCACCGTGCCAATGTGCTGGATGACTGGAATAGCAGTAGGCGGTGGGATCTCTGGGGCTTCAGACAGTGCAGAGTCAATGTTGGCCGAAGTTGCAGAAGGAATCGCTCTGGGTTTGACCTTGGAGGTTTTGAGCTTGGTGTCTGAAAGAGGTGGCACTTTGAACCCATCATATTTATTGGAACGTGTACTCCGACGCAGAGTAATGGTTGATTCAGGAGCAATCGCTTTACCCTTTCTGCTAGAAGAAGCAGCAATATCAGGATCAGAGGGAATAATAGGTGGTAGCGAAACATGCATAGGCAAGTCCTGTTGAGAGTCAGCGATGGTCTGGACCTCCTCAACATCTGCAACCATAGACACAGAGCTGGTCTCCTGTGCATCTGTCAGTAAGGCAGTCATAGGTGCAGTATTGTTCAACTCTAGAGAAGCAAGCTGCAAGTCAGGAGAGTGTAGCAGATCAGGTAAACTGAGAGGCTCAGAAGAGCTGTTTGCAGGCAGGGCAGGCAATAGTGCAGAGTTATCTGATAGTTCAGTGATGCGAAGGGTAGATGGAGCATCTAGCACAACAGAGTGATGGTGATGACTGTCCAGAGCAGTCACAGTCTGAGTGGCTTGAGACACATGTAGCACCCCATCTTCTTCCCTGATATGCATCTTCAGTTCAAGTTTCTCAAATTTGAACCCATACCCGGTACTCCAAGGGCCATAAGGTGCAACTATGGGCATGATTGCACCAGAAAGAAAACTATTGAGATGTCTGGCAGGAATACCTTGGTTGATCATCATGGAGGACATCATATTACCATTGGCAGTCATTTCCAAGTGCAAGCCAGCAGTAGAAATGGAGATTTCCAAATCAATAGAGTTGTTCTGGACATTCCTATCAGCCGATTGAGAGATCTCCCCCACTTCATAGTTTGCTGCAAGATTGGTGAAAATGTTGCGAGGCACTAGAACATATGTGTCAAACAGTGTAGCACTAGAATCAGAGCTATCAAACACAGAGATGGAGTCATTCCAGGCCATGCCAGGGCTGTCTTGCAGATTGTTGGCTGGAAGGATACCATCTTGCACATGTAATCCCTTAGCAGCAAGACACGCTTGGTAATTATAGACAGCTGGTGGTGGTGAAGGTGGCCAGGCGCCCCAGTTTGCTTGGAAGTGGACATCGTTGCCTTGCAGCTGAACCTCCTCATTATACTGATTAGGAGCAGCATTCTGAGCAAGCCAATTGTGCAGTTGCGCCTGATACATCTGCTCCGCCGGCAGTCCATCACCAAACAGAGGGTGTGGGATTCCGTCAGCCGGCGGTGGTTCATAGTCCATAGGCGGAACATCCAGAATGTGTGCATTCCAATCACTGCTCCGCAGGATCGTTACACAGACAGTCCAGCAGCGGCGCTCTCCTCCAAGCTGATGCATAACAAAACTCTTGGGCACCCTACACAGACTGAGCACACGGGCTTTGATCAGAACAAACTTTCTATCTCTGCGCGGGTCATTCTAAGTGATCAATTCACCAAACTTATCGACGAATTTGTGGATATAATGAGAAGTCTGATAATCATGGGGAAAGCCAATGTATAAAATCCATACTTGGGGACCGAAAGAAGTCGATCTCATATTGATAGCAGCATCATGAGGAACAAACAAAACCACAGTACCCAGATTATCCTCATCCTCATCAAGCTCAAAGGTGGTTCCAACAACAGTATCTCCAATGACAGAATCCGCAAAACCAAATATTCCAATGCCTAGCAGATAGTCATCCCCCTCAGTGGGGAAGAAGTGCGACTCATGGAGCAAACCTTCAATGGAGTGGCGCAGCGCAACCTTCTGATGGAACTGGACGAAGCGATTGACCTCCGCCACTGCCAGAAAGTCATGGCGCAGCGGCGGATTGGGGCTGACGACCATCTCCTCCCTCACCACGTGATCTTTAGGGCCCAACTCGATGGTCATCCCATGCGGCAGGTACGGGATGACATTGACGGGAAAGTTCGCCATAGGCGAAGGCGGGCGAGGAACTAGAGGTGGAGGTGGAGAAGGGGAGGTGGGGGAAGCAGAGGAGGAATGCGTATCGATGTGTCTCTTGTTAGTCTTTGGAACCCAAAATCTTTGAGCTGACCACCGAGCCGGCCAGCAGGAGGTCACCACGTGTCCAGGGTCACCGCACGATTCACAGCGGACGGTCGCGCTTCCACGGGTACTAGCATGAGGACCAGCAGGAAGTGGATCAATAATATCTGTCACCGTGATTTGCTGCCATTGCGAGTTGGCCAAAATCGGTGCCCTAGTGGAAAGTGAATTATTTATGATAGCTCGAGGATTTGTAGTAGAAATATTCGCACAGTTATGAAGCAAGGGATCCCTCGAGTCATGGTCATTCCCAAAAATGGGTAGCACCTCACCAGATGGGCATGTAGGGACTGTCGAAGATGGGCCTGCCTGGGTGGGCCGAGTACAGGGCTTCCAGAATAGAGTGGGAGTATCGACAAGCCCACAGTGGCGCTGCATATGTCCCAGCCAACCACACCAATTGCAAAGAAGCTGGGTTGGGCAATCAATGGAATAATGTTCCGTGGATCTGCAAGTGTGACAGGAGGAAAACCCATTCATCGGAGTTGTTGGAGCGCTAGTATAATGAATGTTGGCATCATCCTCGTGACCCATGGAACCAGCAGCTAGTGTTGACAGTGGATCTGGGTGATGCTCCTGTTGATCACAATGACAAGAAAGGTCCAAGCAAGTATTACATGTCCCATTTGGACAAGAAGCAGCTAGATGACCCATAAGAGTACATTGAGAGCATATATTCAGGCGGTTATAGATGTACTCCAACGAAGGTATAGATGACAGAGACCATATCGTGGCAATGTGACTTCTGGAATAACCAAATTTCAACCAATCAAGGATATGGAACACCATAAATGTTGGAATGTTGTCCCAATAAAGATGCTGGAAATTCTAGCCTTGAAAAATATTCCGACTGCCCACCTTGTGAGACGATAATTCAAAATTAAAAGCCCCAAGACATAGATCCCTTGGCAATGAATGCTGATTGTCATGATTGGTAGCATTGATCTGGAATTCAGCTGGTCGATGGAAACTCCCAAAATGTATGTCGACCACATCATTAATATTGTCATGAATGCCATTAATGTGATTAATGCTGGGATTTGGAATTGCCGTAACTTGCTCCCCATCGCTAATCATCGGAGAACTCATCGGTGGTGGAGCCACAACAACCCGGTGAGGGTGAGTGGATGGATCCGGCAAGCCCCCAAGATCATTCATACGTAAAAAATTCAAATTTGATCTGATAGCCATAGGTGATCTTGAGGACACCTCAGGGATGACCTCATCAGAATGCCAATGAAGATCATAAGACATAGAGGAAGTCTTGGCCGAACCAAAAAGTTGAAAATGGCATAAAAAGTCCGGCCAAATTCGATCCTTGAGATGATAGATAAAGTGTCCAACCTTGTTAGAAGCCACCGAGAACCGAAATCTTCTTTCACCAATAGATTTGACATTGAGCCCCGAGGGTAAACCTCCAATGCAACATTGCAAAGCAACACCCACAGATTCTTCAGTAAGAGGGAAGGAGGCCGAGGAGAAGTAGATGACCAAGAAGAACTCCTTGGTACCCAGAGATGGTGAAAATTGGACTGGAGAACCAAACCTTCGACGCACCTGATCTGCAATTCATAGGCCAGGCTTGAAATCCCAGTGGAGGAGGCCTTCCATGGTAGCACAAAGCTATAGATCGCCATTGGAGGGGTGGGTGGGCAGGTGGAGAGGAGAGGTGGGGAGGAGAGCCATCTTTTTGTCGTCAGAGGTGGACTCAAACCCACGTGTTTCCTCCCAGTTTTTTTGCGGGGTACAATAGTTCAACTTCTCCTAACCCTCCTCCAAAATCCATGGCCTCCCAAATCTCCATGGTCGCTGCTGAGTACCAGGTTAGAGCCATCACCGGTGATCAGTTCATTGTCATCTACACACGTGGATCCGAGACGGTGAAAGCATGGCTTGCTCGCTTCCTACGCATGTTCAACAGTTCAACGGATGAGTGGGTCGCTGGGCTAGATGTTGAGTACACCACAGTCCTGGGACGAGAGAAGGATCTAAAGGACGAAGAGAGGAAGAAGCCCACCGTGATCCAGGTTTGCGTACATAACATTTGCTTGGTCTACCACATATGCCATGCCGATGTTGAGTGCCAGGATTTTAAGAACTTCCTCAAGGACAAAAGGGTGAAATTCGTTACTGTAGGCTTTAAGAACGACAATGACGTCCTGCGTCGGATAGGTCTCGTTGTAGGCCAGCCCTTCGATCTCCGGAAGGCAAGCCTGGTGTCCTCCTCTCAACCTTCAATGCTGACCCTGGCTATAAGTGCATCTAGTGCCCCTTAGTGATTTTGGTGTATTGAAGACTTATAGGTTAAGGGACTAATGCATTTGTGAGTGTACACAGGTCTATAAGTCTATAAGGAATTTGATATTTATAGAGAAAGTCGACCCCTAAAAATGAAGTTCTTCGACTGAAGACTTTGGTTTTCTGAAGACTTTGAAAGTGAAGAAATTGGTGTGACCTTGAAGACTTGGTATTCGTTTGAGGAACATGAAGTGTGAAGATTTTTGTTTTCGTAGTTTCATTTTATCTTTCTTGAGTCATAGGAAACACCGTACTGTTAAAGGGGGTCGAGGAAATACTAAGGAAAAATTTCCATGTGATGCTCAACTCAAAATCCTACACCTACCAATCCCTTCGAGTGAAGCCATTGGAAATCTCATACAGTTCAGTCAATTTCTTCAATGAAAGAGACGAAGTTCTTCTGGTCTCTGAGGAATTTGTTCTGACTGAGGAGTTAGGAATTCGCCAGTGCAGATTGCCTACACAATGAGGAACATGATAGCCCTAAGGATTTTGCTACTCAAAATTCCGACCGTTGCTGTGCTATGCGCCAGCTGTCCCAAAATATCTATCCACCTAACTGTCATATCATTGAAGGGCATTTATGTCTTATCATGTCGGGCTGCTCCCTAGGCTATAAATAGCCGCCCCCTACAACTACTAGCTGGTTGGCTGCTCCAAGAGAAACTGACACTTGTCATTTGAGAGCAACCCATCCTCTGAGGACTTTGAGCGAAAATCATCAAGTGAGGAAAAACCCAAAACCCAAACACCTACAAACCCCAAGTGATTGAGCATCACTGAAGAGATTGATCTTGCCTGGATCCGACGCTTGTTACCTTTGAAGACTGTGCTTCTTCCAGAAGGTTAGGCGTCATGGTCTAGAGCATCCAAGAGGAATTGTGGATCGCCGAGTGACCAAGTTTGTGAAGGTTTGGAAGTCGCCTCAAGACTTACCACGAGTGATTGGGCGAGGTCTGTGTGACCTTAGCTCAAGGAGAATACGGTGAGGACTGGGTGTACTGAGCTGCGTGTTCAGGACTGGATGTCCGGTACTGTGTGTCCTCGAGTTTAAATACTCAGCCGCTCCAACTAGACGTACAACTGAGACAACAGTTGGAACTGGTCCACCAAATCATTGTCTTCAGCAAGCTTACTGGTTCTATTCCCTCAACTCTTTCATTTCCTCATAATTGTGTTGTGTGCTTGTTCATATCTGTGTTTGAAGACTTTGACTGAAGACTTTCTCAATTTCCCCAGTTCAATTTCTTCAGTCTGTTTGTCTCCATCCTGTGTTATCCCGTGCTTACGCTTCCTGTACTCTATGCCTGTCTTCATTTCATCATGATGACTATGCTTGTATTCTGTTATGTTTACTATTGAGTACTTATTCCGCTGCTAGTAGTTCTTCGCTAAGGAATTTCCTCACTGGCAAATTCCTAAGTGAAGAATTTCATAAAAATCGCCTATTCACCCCCCCTCTAGTCGATATAACGCACTTTCAATTGGTATCAAAGCAAGGTACTCCCTTGTTCTGTGTGATTTTGGTTTAACCGCCTGGAGTTTTAGTTATGTCGACGCAGGTATGATCAAGGTCTCTGCTGGGTGTCCTACCTTCGATGGGACGGACTACCCCTACTGGAAGAATAAGATGCGAATGCATCTTGAAGCAATTGATAACGATCTCTGGTATGTTGTGGAAAATGGTGTTCCCTCAGTCACACCTTCTCTGAATGCTGCTGATGTGAAGAGATTCAAGCAACTCGACTCTCAAGCGAAGAATATCATATGTGGCCATCTGAGCAAATGACAGTATGGCAGAGTGAGTGCTTTGGAGATAGCGAAGCTTATCTGGGACAGGTTGTCTAAAGTGAATGAAGGAGTCTCAACTCAGTGTGACTCTCGAGTTGATGTTCTTCGCAATCTCTTCAACCGCTTCAAAAGACTCGACAATGAAAATGTTCAACAAACCTTCGATCGCCTCACTGACATCTCAAATGAGCTTCAAGCACTTGGTGCCACTGACATCACCGACCATGAGGTGGTGAAGAAATTGCTGAGATCGCTTGATTCCTCATTTGACACTCTGGCATTGATGATACAAGAACGTGCTGATTACAAGTCACTTGATCCCGCTGATATTCTTGAAAGGCTAAATACTCACGAGTTCCAACTTGCTGAAAAGAGAGATCTCTATGGTTCAAGCTATGGCAGAACACGTGCACTGAAGGCCAAGGCAGTATCTGAGTCCGAAGATGAAGACTCTGGTAGCAGCCTTGGTGATCCTGAAGAACTAAGCCATGATCTGGCTCTACTTGTGAAGAAATTCTAAAAGTTCTCAAGACGTGGTCGCCTTGGAAGACCCTCAAGGAGCAGTTATTCCTCATCCAGTGACTACAAGAGGAGGCTCTGCCACAAATGCAAGAAGCCTGGACATTACATTCAAGATTGTCCTCAATGGGAAAAGGAATCAAAGAAGAAGAAATACAAGGATTACAGTTCTAATGATGCAAAGAAAAAGAAGAAATCCACAAAATCCTCATCATCAAAATCCTCAAGGCCTTCATATCACAAGAAGAGCAGCTCCAAGAAGCCCAGGGCATTCATTGGCAAGGAAATGGACTCTAAGGATGAATCTGAAGAAAATGAGGAAGAGGAGTCATCTGAGGAGTCCGAATCCGGAGTGGCGAGCCTAGCTCTTGCTACTGCATTCGTCAGCAAGTCTATCTTCAACACTGAAGAAAATGACCTCACCAACAAAGCTGATGAAGGGGATGATGACTACACTCCCACCTATTGCTTCATGGAAAAGGGTGCCAAGGTACTCAAATATACCTCATCTGAATCAAATGAGAATGAATCTGATGAAAACCTTAAGCCCAGCTATTCTAAACTTGCTAAGATTGCTGTAAAACAACAAAGGGCTTTAGAAAAGGTTCAAAACATGCTAGACAAAAGTGATGATATGTTGGGTGAAGAAATGGATTGCACTAAAGCCTTGACTGATAATCTTCAGAGATTTCAGACTAGGTTTGACAATCTTCAAAGTCATCATAACACTCTCTTATCCAATCATGAGAAGCTTTCTTATGAATTTCTTCAAAGAAAGGAAGATCTTGAGAAGCTAAGAGTGAGTTATGAAGATCTACATAAGGAGCGCGATTCATTACTTGCTCAACAAATCAGCGCTTCTCAGGAAGAATTCGTTCCTCCATGTTTGAAATGCATTGAATGTGAATCTGCTAATTCTTCACCTGAATGTTCAAATGCTGCAAATGTTTCAAATTCTTCACATGCCTCTGCTGTCACTAATTCCTCATCTGAGGACATTGCTAGTATCACTGACTATGCAGGGCTGAAGGAATTGTACATGACAGGCATGTACAAAAGCCTCAAAGGGCATTAGGCTCTTTGTGATGTGCTTAAAAAGCAGATCCTCAACAGGAACCCTAGGAAAGAGGGTATTGCCTTTGAGAGGAAACTCAATGCTGATGGTACATATTGGAAGCCTGAGCAGTACCCCAAAACTACATGGGTTGATGCAAAGGGACCTCCAATTGATCCATCTGACTTATCTGGATTTGCATGTGAATCTCCTCGTTCTGATGATGAGTCATTTGACTCCAACTATAAACTGTTCAAAAATCAGAATGGTGAAGTATCTGCTAGATATGTTGGCACTAACTACAGGAACGGCCCCCCTATGAAGAAAATCTGGGTTCCCAAAAGATGCCTCGAAAATCTTTAGATGAATGTCATCATGACGCCACCTGTGAAGAATAGGAACCCCATATCAAATTCTTCATATGGATCCATGTCCTCGTACGGACAAAACTCCTCACATGGATCATATTCCTCAAAAGGATCAAAGTCCTCATATGAACATCATCGTGCTAACCCGTCGGTTTCGCAGGGAAGATCTAAGGATTATGGATATGTGCATTATTCTTCAAATTATTATGTCCATAAGTCCTTGAAGAATTTCTCTGCTTATTCTTATGCTTATTCTAACCCCTCTTATGTGAAACGAAATGGACTAGCTTCTATGCCATCCTTCTCGTATGGAGCTCGCAGAATGATGAACTCTTTGCCACCCCTTCAGATGTGGGTGGTGAAGAAAAAGAACTAATCTCTTCTGCAGGGTCAGGTCTCCAGACATACGTAATCATCTGAAGAATTTGCTGGAGACCTGAGTATGCCTGATAGGACGCAGGCTAATCATGAAGAAATGACCTTTCATTTCTCACGTCCTCATATTGCTTTATCTATTCTTTTACTTGATGAAATTGATCTGATGAATTGATGTCATATTCTTCACTGATGAAGTATATGAGTTTGTAAGCTGCACTAATTCATCTGCAGGATGATCAACCCAAAGCCACTGAGTGGGTCCTCGATAGTGGATGTACAAACCACATGACTGGTGACAAGAATCTATTGATGGATGCTCCATTAGCTCCATCGCATCTGAAGCATATCATCTTTGCTGACAAAGGCAAAAGTCAGGTATTGGGTCTAGGTAAGGTTGCGATCACAAAGGATTGACACATGGACAAAGTCATGCTTGTTGAGTCCTTAGGATACAACCTTATGTCCGTCTCAATGCTTTGTGATCTTGATATGCTTGTTGTCTTTGGCATGTACCATTGTGTTGTGATTATGGAAGCTGACAATTCCAAAGGCTTCGAAGGCTTTAGGAGAGGAAACCTGTATATTGTTGATTTCTCTACAGGACCACAACCAGCCGTGTGCCTACTTGCAAAAGCTTCAGAAGCCTGGCTCTGGCATCGACGACTTGGTCATGCGGGCATGAGGAATTTGCACATGCTTGCGAAGAAGAAGCATGTCATTGGCATCGAGAATGTAAAATTCCTCAAGGATCACCTATGCGGAGCCTGTGAAGCTGGGAAGATGACGAAGGCCAAGCATCCAGCAAAGACTATCATGACCACCACTCGCCCATTTGAATTGCTTCACATGGATCTATTTGGTCCTAATCATTATTCTGCTATTTCAAATGAAGCATCTCAATATGGCTTTGTTATTGTTGATGATTACTCTCGTTACACATGGGTACACCTTGTTACTTACAAACATGAAGTGCAGGAAGTCTTCAAACAATTTTCCTCGAGGGCTTCAACCAACTTTGGTGTGAACATCAAGCACATCAGAAGTGACAATGGCACTGAGTTCAAGAATTCGGGTCTCGATGACTATCTTGATGAACTTGGTATTACTCATGAGTTATCCGCTCCTTACACTCCTCAGCAGAACGGCGTCGTGGAGCGCAAGAACATGACTCTTGCTGAGATGGCTTGCACTATGCTTGATGAATACAAAACGCCTCGTAATTGATACTGAGGCAATTGATACTGCGTGCCACATCATCAACAGAGTATATCTTCACAAATTCTTCAAGAAGACTGCCTATGAACTGCTCACTGATAAGAAACCCAATGTAAGTTATTTCAAAGTCTTCGGTGCTAAATATTGGATTAAAGATCCTCATCACAACTCAAAATTTGCACCGAAAGCACATGAAGGTTTTATGCTTGGTTACAGAAAGGACTCGCACACCTACAGAGTCTTCAACAACGTTCTTCACAAGGTTGTTGAAACTGTAGATGTGCGGTTCGATGAAACTAATGGCTCGCAAAGAGCGCACCTACCTACTGTGATAGATAAACCAGCACCTGAGGAAACTATCAAGTTCAAGGCTATCGAGGATGTCATTCCCACTGAAGAATCTGCTAAAGAATTCATTCCAGAACATGAAGAACGTCGAGATAATGCACCTGAAGAAAATGGTGCTGAAGAAAACGCTGATCAAATTCTTCAACGGCAACCAGCTCATCCTCGTATTGCAAAAGAAGTGCAAGTTGAAAAGATCATCAATGACATCAAAGCGCCAGGTCCTCTCACACGCTCAAAAGCTTCACATTTATCTAACTTTTGTGGGCAGTATGCCTTTGTGTCTATTACAGAGCCCACTAAGGTAGATGAAGCATTTCTGGAGCCTGAGTGGATTCAGGCCATGCAAGAAGAATTGCATCAGTTCAAGCTCAACAATGTCTGGGAACTGGTCAAACGTCCAGATCCTCGCAAGCACAATATCATCGGCACAAAGTGGATCTACTGCAACAAGCAAGATGAAAATGGCCTTGTGGTGAGGAATAAGGCACGGCTTGTAGCTCAAGGCTACACACATGTTGAAGGAATTGATTTTGATGAAACTTTTGCACCTGTTGCTAGACTTGAGGCTATTCGCATATTACTTGCTTATGCTAACCATCATGATATCACTTTATATCAAATGGATGTGAAAAGTGCATTCCTCAATGGCAAGCTTGAGGAAGAACTATATGTTGCTCAACCCCCAGGTTTTGAAGATCCAAAGAATCCTAACAAAGTCTTCAGACTCAACAAGGCCCTCTATGGCCTCAAGCAGGCCCCACGGGCATGGTATGATACTTTGAAGGAATTCCTCATGACGAAAGGCTTCAAACCCGGTTCACTCGACCCTACTCTTTTCACTAAATCTTATGATGGTGAATTGTTTGTGTGCCAAATATATGTTGATGATATTATCTTTGGCTGTACTGACCAACGTTATAGTGATGAATTTGCCTATATGATGAGTGAAAAATATCAAATGTCTATGATGGGAGAGTTGAAATTCTTCTTAGGTCTTCAAATTCGTCAACAACACAATGGCATATTCATATCTCAGGAGAAATACCTCAAGGATGTACTGAGGAAATTCGGCATGCAAGATTGCAAAGGCGTCAAAATTCCTATGCCCACAAATGGCCATATGTGCACTGATGAAAATGGTATTGACTTCGATCATAAGGTATACCGCTCCATGATTGGTTCTTTATTGTACTTATGTGCATCTAGGCCAGATATAATGCTTAGTGTTTGCATGTGTGCCCGATTTCAAGCTACACCGAAGGAATCACACCATAAGGCTGTGAAGCATATTCTTCGATATCTAGCTCACACACCAACACTTGGATTATGGTACCCCAAGGGCTCGGCTTTTGATCTCATTGGATATTCTGACTCTGACTATGCTGGTGATCGTGTGGACCGCAAGTCAACATCTGGTACATGTCATTTCCTCGGACGATCTTTGGTCTGTTGGTCCTCGAAGAAACAGAACTGCGTATCACTATCTACCGCTGAAGCTGAGTACATTGCCGTTGGTTCTTGCTGTGCCCAATTGCTATGGATGAAGCACACTCTCAAGGACTACGGCGTCAACATGAAGAACGTGCCTCTTTACTGTGACAATGAGAGTGCCATCAAGATTGCTCACAACCCAGTTCAGCACTCGAAGACAAAGCACATTCAGATTCGTCATCATTTTCTTCGTGATCATGTGTTGAAGGGCGACATTTCTATTGAGCATGTGAAGACTGAAGAACAGCTAGCCGATATCTTCACAAAGCCCTTGGATGAGAAGAGATTTAGCAAGTTGTGGTGTGAGCTAAATATCCTAGAATCTTCGAATGTTCTTTGAAAAGGACACTCATCCTAACACTTATGCAAAATTGATGACTTAGATGTGCAACACATGAAGAAACGTTTTTCTTCAATCAATGAAGAATAACACTCTTAGTGTGAAGAAATTAACGAAGAATTTGATTCTCAGAACCCTACGATAATTGTACGCGGTGTCTGAAATCATCATTCTTATATGGTGGGTCACGCCACCACCAAAAGTTAAAATTCCTAAATTATTCGTATTCTTCAACTTTGCATTGTCTTCACTGTTTCCGTCGTTTTTCTTCATTGGCTATATATATATATATATATATATATATATATATATATATATATATATATATATATATATATATATATATATATGAGTTTATGTCCTCTACAGCATTCACTTATAGCTAATTCTTCAAGTTGGTTTTTCTGCTAAGTGAATGTGATCGGACCCTTCCCCCTCTATGCTATACTCAACCCAATCTATTCACAAATTCTTCATGTGCGTTCTATTTGAAACTCGTTCAAAATCTTCACTGTGTCCTTGTCAGCTGAAGAAATTACGAACGGAACTTTAAAACCTATCCTATCTAAATTTTTGGCTTTGCCGCTCAAACCGTTCCGCATCCAACGACATACTTATCCACTCACCCACGATCTAAGACGATCTCCACCTCTCACTACGTGGGTGACACATGTCATGCGAATGAGAAGGGTCAGGGGCACATTCATCCAATTTCATCGGGCGAGCAGTTTTTCACCGTGGCTATAAATACCCCTCCTTCCCTTCCTCACTTCTTTTACTCCGCTCGATCTCTCTCTCTCTCCAGCTCGAGCTTCTCAAACCCTAGCACCGCTGCTACTTCATCGCCGCCGGTGAGGAAGAGCTTCACTGCCTCGACCTCGTCGCCGACGTACTCGTGCCGACCACGGAAATCTTCACTCCGCCGCTGCCGCCATAGCTGTCTTCCTCCGCCAAGTTAGGGCGTGGAAGATCTACACGGACGAACTTCATCTCTACACCTCACTGTTCGTCGTGTTCTTCATCCAGGGTAATTAAAAGTTACTTTTACTGCCCTTGTTGATTCGAATGATTATCTTCAAAATCTTCAAAGGTGTTTTTCTTCATAGCTTCACACACTAAACACCTCACAAGTCAATTATTCTTGATTCGTTTCTCTAAGCATCATGTTTCTTCAAGATTCCTCAATTGTGTGGATCTTCGATCTATACAACTCTGGAACCTAAGACAAAGAACGCTTAGTGAAATTCTTCAAGACTCATCTGGTCAAATTCCTCAAACTTGTTCCTTTTGAAAAACCCTTTGAGAACGCATATGACCTCTCCAAATTCCTTGCAACTATACTCTGTTCACAGGTACACATGTCAGCTGCTGAATCACTAGGTTCTCATCAACTTAACTCATTTGCAGCGTTCCTCGAAGAAAAGTTGCATACTTCCTCAGAGAATTCAATTGTTCAAATTCCTCAACTGAAGAAAATGGCTGACGGTAAGAAGCCACAGAAGGGAGGAAAGAGGCCTGAGGTAAATACAATGTTTGAGATCCCTGATGAAATATATGCTGGGTATTGCACACCTACTGAGGAAACCAAGAATGAGCGCAAAGTGCGCATTCAGAAGATAGAGAGGAGATGGGCAAGAGAATGGAGGGAGTACAGATATGTCACTCCTAAGTATATGAAGAAATTCGCACTCAATCCTCCATGCCCAAGAGCTCCATTGGCACCTGGCCAAATCGCTGATCCCACCAGCCTCAAGCGCGGTGAGGACTATCCTGAGGAATGGGCCAAGCGCCAAGCCGAGTTGGCTAAGCAAGCCAAAGAAGCAGTGAGGAAATTCAATGAAGACTCTGCTGCTGCTGCCTCTGCTGAGGCCTTTGCTGTCAAGCCAAAGAAGGCTATGCCAAAGAGGCCTGCACGCAAGCCAAGTGCTTCACCAGCAATGCCCTCACGGCCAGAATCCTCAAAGACCTCACGGCCAATTCCTCATGCTGCTCCTGTTCCTCCGAAGTCCTCAGCTCCTCCGCCAAAGCCCTCAGCTGTTCCGACTAAATCCTCAGCACCTGTGCATCTCGCCTCGTGCCAAAGGACTGCAAGCATCTCCATTGCCTCAGGTGTCTCAGCTAGTTCCTCAGTTGCACCAAGTTCCTCAGCTGGCCCCTCACTGCTGAAGACAAAGGCCACTGCTGGACGAGGTCCTCGCCCAAGTCCTCAAAAGAAATAAGTCGCTTTCCAAGTACCGTCTGAAGAAGACGAAGCTGATGATGATGAACTTGCAGAAATCATCAGAGACAGGCAAGTCAGGGCCGCTAGAGCCAAAGGATCAGAGGTGCCACTGCTTTTGGATCCCAAGTTGATCCTCGACTACATTGATGTCTGGCACAAGGACCCCAACACTCCCATGCCTGACTTCAAGCTGACTCCTGGCCAAAGTCACATGCTGACCCACTTCATTCAAGAAGAAAAGTGGAAATTTTGAGAAGGCCAGGCAGATCAAGAAAGCGCAGTACAAGAAAGAGCGCTATCTGAAGAAAAACGTTGTCTCTATGACAACTGAAGAACTTGTCACTATTCATACTGAGATCAAGAAACTCAGTGATGACTTTGACGCATATCGCGCTGATTGGCTTGGAGCCAAGGTTCGTTTTGTGAAGCTTGAGGATAACTTCACTTCCAATGTTGCAGCCCCAACGCAACAGGAAATTCCTCAGGCTGAAGCATCTGCTCAGCCTACTGAAGAAAATGCCAGCACCGCTGATGACAATCAGGCTGCTGAAGAAAATGTGAGTTCCAGGGCTGATGACTGCATTCCAGCCCCTGAAGAAATTGCCAGGGCACCCACTAGTGGTGCGCCTGAAGAAAATGAAGAACTCAGGGCAACTGCATCAGTTGTGCCTGAAGACCAAGGCTGCAGAGCGTGCTACAGTGAAGAAAAGGAAAGCATCACTTGCTTTAGATTCTTCAGCTCCGAAGAAAATGAAGCCTATGACAAGTTCATTTGCTAATCCGATTGATGCTGTTCCCATCTCAACCAGGCCATCAAAGGACCTTGTTCCTTTTGATGAAGAATATGTGATCCGCAGCGGATCTGATGAAGAAACTCCTTCGACTGCTTCGTTTGAGCCGTGGGATGAAGAAATTGAAGTGGATGCGATCCCTTCAACACCTATCATCTCCTCGCCCATGCCTCAGTTCACAGCTGAAGAGGCTAGCGTTGAAGAAATGGAAGATGAAGATGTGGATGTTGGCTGCTCCACACCCGTAATCAGTGATGAATTCTGGGAAAGTCAGCATCCAAACTCTCCAATGTTCACCCCTCTACAGCAAATTCCTCAGTCCCCCACACAAACTATACAAATGGGCTCCGAAGAAACTCATCGCACTGCATCTGTCCATGAGGAAATTCCAGCCACTAGCGCTGAAGAAACTGCTGCTACTGAACAACCAACAACGCAGACTGCCACTAAGGAGGAACCAGAAATTCCTCAGCCTGTAGAACCTGCGATTGAGATTCCTGAGGTCGTGATGCAACTCACTGACACTCCTCTGCCGAAGCCAAATGATCCATTCTCACGCAAGCAAAAGTTCAAGGCTGATGATTTCTTCGGCGAGCACGTATTCTTCGAAGACTACAACCCCTATAACTTTGCTCGCATTAGGAAGAGGCGTTTCTGGACTGCTAGTCAAGCCAATTTCTATTCCTCAGTGTTGTTCAACAAGGAGAAAATCTTCTACCATGAGCATATTCCTCATGTGGATATGGAATCTCTGCCGTGCTTCGCACCAGTCCTCAGTGTTCTTCACGACGCTGGACTGCTAAACTTTTGCTCTGACATCTGCGATTGGAATGAAGAACTGATTCTTCAATTCTATGCAACGCTGCACATCACCGGAGATGCTGAAGATGTGAATTCATGGGTGCTGGAATGGATGTCTGAAAACACTCACTGCACTGCACCAGCATCTGAATTGCTTTGTGCTCTACCACTCAGTATTCCCCTTGAAGAAGCTCGCTGCATCTACAGTGAACCTGAGCTCACACATCATTACATGCAGGTGCTGATGAAACCTTTGAAGCCAGGTCAAGCACCAAGAACCAAATTCCTCGTGAAGGAATTGATGTACGTGCCCAGAACTGTCTATCGTATTCTTACGAGGACAATCAGTCCTATCAAAGGCCACGACTCATCTGATGAGGAAATTGTTAGCATCATGAAGAATCTGGTATTCAACATCGTTCATGGCATTCCTGTCAATTATCACGATTTCTTCATGAGGACTATGGAAAATGTTGCATTGTCTTCGTTTGAGCCGAAGCCTTATGCACCTTGGATTATGAGATTCCTCAGGACAAGGTCTTCACTCAACTACAAAGCTGATTTCCAGAATCACCTCAGCTACTTGCCCCCAATTGAAGTCCTCAAGCAGACATATTCCTCAGTTGATGGAAAGGGCAAGGCACCAGCTGTAATAGATGAAGGCATTCATCCATTGGATGGTCAGTTTCGCAAAGCTGCATCTTATTCCACCAATGATGACTCTGCCACACATGACTCTGCCAATGCACCCAAGTCCACTCCTCAAGCCACTACTCCGCGCGTGATGACTAACCGTGAACTTCTGCTTAGTCTTCACCAGAAGGTGGATCGAAATCACAAATGGGTTAAGCGTCAGTTTGGTTCACTTCTTCATAACATGACTGCCACACACAATGCAGTGAAGAAAAACCATTACTACCTCCATCAAGTCTTCGGTCGCACCTGGGCAATCCTGTCACATCTGTATGGTGAAGAAGATCTGAAGAAAATGGGTCTCAATGAAGATTTTGACTGGTCTGCACCTCCACCGAAGAAATTCAAGAAGGTCAAGGTTCCTTCTCTGGTGGCCAGCTCATATTCTTCATCGCGCGACACTGATGATAATGAAGACTTGGACGACACTGCGGCAGGCCCTACTACAACAAACAACCCCAACAACGCTGGCGCTCCTTCATGAACTTATTATTCTTCAGGGGCGTTAGTCCTCATATTCGATCCTTTTGGTCATTTGAAGACAAAGGGGGATAATTTTGAGTTAGTCTTCAAGCGGGTCTTTCTATATGGGCATTTTTTTTCAAAGTTACAACTCTCGTTCTTCTGAGACTTTTATTGGATCAAGTTGTAAACTTAAACCCGATGGTGCTCTGATACTTTTGAGATGTTTTTCTGCATGCTTATTCCTCATTAAATATTATTGCACACATGCTGAATTACATCAGTCACCATATTTCACCATGCATTTCAAATTCTTCATTGTTATATGACAAATGCGTGTATAAATTACAAGATATAGGGGGAGATCTCCATGATTCAAATTCTTCAAGTGTGCATTACTTCAAAAGCAAATTCCTCACTATGCACATCTTCAGAGGGAGTTCTTCTATATCTTGCAATCAAATTCCTCAATATCAGTATTTACACTTCATATGTTTATCCCCGTTGAAAACTTAACCTATATTGTCATCAATCACCAAAAGGGGGAGATTGTAAGTGCATCTAGTGCCCCTTAGTGATTTTGGTGTATTGAAGACTTATAGGTTAAGGGACTAATGCGTTTGTGAGTGTACACAGGTCTATAAGTCTATAAGGAATTTGATATTTACAGAGAAAGTCGACCCCTAAAAATGAAGTTTTCGACTGAAGACTTTGGTTTTCTGAAGACTTTGAAAGTGAAGAAATTGGTGTGACCTTGAAGACTTGGTATTCGTTTGTGGAACATGAAGCGTGAAGACTTTTGTTTTCGTAGTTTCATTTTCTCTTTCTTGAGTCATAGGAAACACCGTACTGTTAAAGGGGGTCGAGGAAATACTAAGGAAAAATTTCCATGTGATGCTCAACTCAAAATCCTACACCTACCAATCCCTTCGAGTGAAGCCATTGGAAATCTCATACAATTCAATCAATTTCTTCTGGTCTTTGAGGAATTTGTTCTGACTGAGGAGTTAGGAATTCGCCAGTGCGGATTGCCTGCACAGTGAGGAACATGATAGCCCTGAGGATTTTGCTACTCAAAATTCCGACCGTTGCTGTGCTATGCGCCAGCTGTCCAAAAATATCTATCCACCTAACGGTCATATCATTGAAGGGCATTTATGTCTTATCATGTCGGGCTGCTCCCTAGGCTATAAATAGCCGCCCCCTACAACCACTAGCTGGTTGGCTGCTCCGAGAGAAACTGACACTTGTCATTTGAGAGCAACCCATCCTCTGAGGACTTTGAGCGAAAATCATCAAGTGAGGAAAAACCCAAAACCCAAACACCTACAAACCCCAAGTGATTGAGCATCACTGAAGAGATTGATCCTGCCTGGATCCGACGCTTGTTACCTTTGAAGACTGTGCTTCTTCCAGATGGTTAGGCGTCATGGTCTAGAGCATCCAAGAGGAATTGTGGATCGCCGAGTGACCAAGTTTGTGAAGGTTTGGAAGTCGCCTCAATACTTACCACGAGTGATTGGGCGAGGTCTGTGTGACCTTAGCTCAAGGAGAATACGGTGAGGACTGGGTGTCCTGAGCTGCGTGTTTATGACTGGATGTCCGAGACTGTGTGTCCTCGAGTTTAAATACTCAGCCGCTCCAACCAGACGTACAACTAAGACAAGAGTTGGAACTGGTCTACCAAATCATTGTCTTCAGCAAGCTTACTGGTTCTATTCCCTCAACTCTTTCATTTCCTCATAACTGTGTCGTGTGCTTGTTCATATCTGTGTTTGAAGACTTTGACTGAAGACTTTCTCAATTTCCTCAGTTCAATTTCTTCAGTCTGTTTGTCTCCATCCTGTGTTATCCTGTGCTTACACTTCCTGTACTCTGTGCCTGCTTCATTTCATCATGATGACTATGCTTGTATTCTGTTATGTTTACTGTTGAGTACTTATTCCGCTGCTAGTAGTTCTTCGCTAAGGAATTTCCTCACCGACAAATTCCTCAGTGAAGAATTTCATAAAAATCGCCTATTCAGCCCCCTCTAGTCGATATAACGCACTTCTACTGGCAGCAGCCATGATTGATCCTTCGTACGCTAAACTGAAGAAACCTCATCACGAGTTTCATCATGCATGGGAGTCAAAGACATTAGATGAAGATCACATCCTGTACGCAGCAATGGATGCCTACCTTTGTTTAAATATCTACAAGGGTTGGATGAAGAAGCAGAGCCCAGTGTTCGGTTCAAGCAAAGAAGCGTCGGTGAAGAGGAAGAGGGACGAGGACGAAGTCGAGGACATGGACTCAGACTCCAAGTAGGTGGCAGTGCCGTCGCTCATGCTGGTTCTACTGCAGTGTCAAGCGGACTAGTTGCTTATTAGTTTATTTTCAAGGGTGTGTTGTGCTGAGGCCCCAGCAGAACTATGGGGCCGTTTGGATTGTGACTATCTTTGCCATATGTTGCCACATGATTTTTGCCACATTTGTCACACTTGCCTTACTTGAGTTGCTCAAATTGTTAGCCATACTTTGGCTTGCCTAAGGGAATCTTGCCACACTTTTTGTGTCTATGACATGTGGGGTTCACTTCTCATAAAAAATTCCTTGTCTCAAGTGTGGCTAGAACCAAACACCTACCTAACTTGGTCAAACTTGCCTAAGGTTAGGTGTGGCAAAGTGTGGCAATGTGTTGCTAGGAACCAAACAGCCCCTATGTTTATGTTCTTTCTCGTTATTTGAACTCTTTAGTACGTACAATAGTGCTAGTACTATGTCTTAATACTGTTCTTCTTGCAGTTGGTACTACTGCTCGTATCTTCGTGTTCCTACTGTACTTAATACGTTCGTACTAGTAGTATAATTTGGGTCAGTCGATTTGTGAAAGAAGTTCGACGGAGCGAAGGAAGAAGACGGCAGAAGAGGTGGAAGAAGCCCTTCTAGCCATCCATGTTGCATCAAACGGCTCACATGAGTCGACTGACCCAAATTACTCCTTCAGATTGCAGGATCCACGTGGCATTCAAGGTCTCGAAGGTAGATTCTGCGTCCGCACCTGGTTTGCGAGCTCGATGCGTGCGCGACCGGCTTCCGCCGTGACAGCCACCATGCGCGCCTCCTCCGCGCGAACGGAGACGACAATGACACGCTAGTTCCTCCTCGCCGGCGTGCTGGAGCACGCGCTCGTCCTCCTCTTCGTACGCTGCGTGCATAGACGCGGCTCCACCAGCCGCTCGCGTGCTTGGCAGCGCGGCGACATCGCGAGGAGGGACTGCAAATGACGTGAGCGGGCGAGCCTTCGGCTTCATGGCACAGGGATGGCGGCGACACGGCGGTGATGGGCGAGAAATTGTTGGCCGGAGCAGGCGGGCACCGGCATGTGCGACGGCGGCGGCAGCATATTGATGAGTGCGCGTGTGGGAGCGTACTTTAGTTTTATATATAAGGTTGGTCAAACTTAAAAGAAAACCGTACTAGTACACGTAAACATTAGACTTAGGCAGCGCTTTTATTAGTTACTAGCTTATGTTCTTGCCCATTGTGACCAGCCTTAGTACCAAGGCCACGATACGGAATCCTATGCAAGCGCGTGAACCGCGGCCGCGCGGTCGATCGAACGGTGCGTCACCGTGTCGCGCTCGAAGGACATCCACCGAACCTTTTTGTGTGTGTGAAAACAATCCTCGAATATTACTCAACTTATTTTTCCCGTGGAAGTTCTTGACGCTGCAATATTTCCATATATTTGAATTTAGCTCTAGTTCGTGTTTATTTGGATTTGGACGTTTTAGGTGCACCCTAGTTTTTTAATACTGATTTTGTGTGTGTGACTGAGAGAGAACGTGTGTATGTGTCCATATGTGTGTTGTGCGGAAGGGCAATGTGAAGATGGTGTGCGTGTGATACAGACATAGAGAGGTGTGAATGTGCAAACGATCGTGCATGAGTGAGACATAGACATATGCCGATATGTTGTGTATACATGAGAGAACGGTCTTCTAGTTTACTTGTGTGTGTGAGAGAGAGAGAGAGGGAGAGAGAGAGACAGAGAGAGGAGCATCTGTAACACAACAACCATCTCTCTTGATTCATCCGTCCCTCGCACGGTCGCATGCAACACATGCATCAACGCGCACATTTTGACACCCTCACCCGGCCCCTG
Organism: Triticum dicoccoides; assembly: GCF_002162155.2. NCBI lineage: Eukaryota > Viridiplantae > Streptophyta > Magnoliopsida > Poales > Poaceae > Triticum > Triticum dicoccoides. The sequence goes on along the minus strand of NC_041390.1, from coordinate 159,198,537 downwards.
CCCACCTCAAGGCCCGCACAATCTCTTCGTGAATACCCATTTCTCTCCTTAGGTTTGTTTTCTCTCAATATCTGACACACGCGCGCACACACACACACAGAGAGAGAGAGAGAGACACGCAACACAACACACACACACACACACTCCCCCGAGCACACAATTCATCCCCATCCAAGGTTATACGGCGACCACTCTCGCTTGTGCTTCTTTTCACCCCAACATGCACAATGCCTCAATCTTCAAAGAGGGCAACAAGCAGATCGAAGATGGCGACCACACCGCGCTAGAGAATGCGGGGTCATTTGGAAGCAGGGTGATGTGACGATGGCTGACTGACTCCTCCCCCCACCCTCTCTCTCTCTTGCACAAAATTACCAATCCCTCTCTCCCCCGCACAAAATTTTCAATCCCTCAACCCATGAGATCCTTCCCCTCCCGTCCATGTTTTTCCTGCTCTCTCATCAAACATGTTGTCTCTTCTCCTTCCACGTATACAGAATCCAGATGCACACGCATCTCATGTATATTACATGTATGCATCTTTCTCACACACCTAAATTCTCCCTCTCTCTTTCTCTCTCTATCTCTCTCTCTGTCATGTTAGGTTTGTCTCCTACTCTCTCGTCCACATACATACAATCTTTCCCTCCCTATCTGCTCCATCTTCAAAAGCTCTCTCTACACGTTTCATTCACACATTGGGATATGTCAAAATGTTGCTTCTATAATGGCTGATGTAGAGTTATGGTTGTTCTTGTTGCATCCTACAAAGTAATAACTATGAAATGCATTTAGATTCTCATTTGACTGGGATTATGTGAGTTTGAGCATGTTGTGAAGTACTATAGACCTTGTATACATCTTGGGATTCGACAATGATTGTAACTATTGAATTGTATAGACCATTACATTCGAAGTCAATAGCCTAATATATTTATTTCACAATTTCAACAAATGATTAGTTCACTACAAACTAAGAAAACAAATCTGTACTCCCTCCATTTTTATTTAAGTCCGCGTATTAGCATTGGTCAAAGTCAAGTTTTGTAAACTCTCAAAAAGCTTATAACAAAAAATATTAACATATACAATAACAAATAAATACCATTAGATTCATTATTGAATGTACTTTCACATCATACATATTTGTTATGGTAAATCTTTATATTTTTCTATAAACTTGGTCAAACTTTAGGAAGTTTGACTTCGGTCAAACCTAATATGCAGAGTTTACTACTACTACTCGCTAGTTGCTTAGCCGAATCATTCAACACGCCACACGGGGAGTCCATTGTCACAAAATTTTGAGGTCGGCGGGAAAATCTCCCGCGACCCTGATTCGAGCAGTGGGAAGTTACCATCATAGCCTTCGGAATAGGCCTACGGATGACGCTTGGTAGGGGGCTGTTTTCATAACTTCAGGTTCACCCTACCCAGCCAACCCCACCCCGGCACCCAGAGTATTACACCCGAATACTCCCCAATTTCTATCCCCACCGCAAAATAGACTTCTCCACGGCACCACAGCCTTCGTGCTCCTCCCCTTTACATCAGCGCACTCGTCCATCGCAGAGCATCTGCCTAATCGACGACCTCGTACGCCGCACTGGAGCCGGTCCACCGTCGTCGTCGTACACGGAGCCTCTTCCCCGGCATCGTCTTCCACGGTCTCGTATCTGCTTCCCGGAAGCCGACGCCAAGCACAGAAGTACCACCATCATGGACAATGAACTGACTCTCGTTGCCGACCATGACTCACAGAGGCCACCGCGACCATTGTTCTCCTCCTCGATTGGTAATGTGTGTATTGAATCACTTAGCAGTACATGTGCAATTCCAATTTTGTTCATACATACCCTTCAAATTTCCTGGGTGCTATTGTTCCCGTAAAAGTAATTGGTTATAGCCTCCATTGTCCAACAAAATATCAGCTTGTAATTGTGCGTCGCTCCTGTATCGCGCTGTGCTTGGGTAGGTTTTTCATCTGCAACCAGTAGTGTGGCAAATGATGGAAAGGTTTTTAGAACTAGCAAAATTCCCATACATTGCACGCATCAAGATGCATTTGTATGAGTAGTTTATCTTGTTGGAGATGCTCTAACATGGCAGATGAGTGCTTTAATATTGCCCACAAGATGCGCGAGTATTACTAGTAGTATATTTTTCTTGCCATGTTGAGATTTTAAAACCACGAGTGCAAACATGCAGAGGAGCAATGAAGATCAAACACGGGATATTCGGGACATCTTCAAGGAGCATGGCAAGTTAAATAGGAGCTGCACCGAACCTGTAAAACGAGCTTTGGTAAGTAACACCCTTTCAATTACTTCCGTCTAGCCTCGTGTTCTTCGATGTGTATATGTTGTAGTTTCTGTTTCTCTTAAGCGTGGTGTTCTTCGATGTGTAATAAGAAGAGTCTTAATCGTCCTAATGCTTTCGTTTTTAGCTTGATGTAGGAAGTGGGTGTTCTCACCTTGTAGTCTGTTTTTATTTATCTATTCCTTTTGAATTCACTTCTCCGAGTTCTGTTTATCTGGCTTCTACTAAATAGATCTAGGTTGCTCTGAGTATTGATCTAAAAAAGAAGTAACTTCATGTCAGGATGAAGTTCCTGCGAGGAGGGAAGTATGGTCAACCTCGAGATCATGTTTCCAAAATGAGGCTGGATTACACACAAGGTGCCAGTTCCCTAATGATGCTGGATTAGACACAAGGTGCAAATTCCCAGATGATGCTGGATTACACACAAGCCAGGTGGAGTCGTCAGTTGTTCGTGTCCTCGTGGCATTAGTAAAGGCTGAAAGAAAGCGTGCAGCAGCCCTTGGGAATGTAGCTGAGTTCCTGAAGAAGCGAAAAGAGCAATCAGATGCTCTCTTCACCCAAGCCAAAGAAGAGATGGAAGAAGCCAGAAATAAGCTAGCAGAGGCAGAGCAGGCTAGGCGTTTCCTGCTATCTAAAACTATTGTCAATACAAAATTTCCTTCATAATAGCTAGGTTCAAATGTTTATCCAGTCAGCATGCCTGTTGTGATGTCCGTGCATCTACTGATGTGGCACAAAATGTTTATTTTGGGGTCATGTAATAACAACAATTACTTTCCAAACAATAACAGACGAAGCATTGGACATGGTATAGTTCACGCGCAGGCCCGACATTCCAAGTTCAACTTCCACATCAAACTCATGTTCACAGATATCTGCACATTCATACATAATGTCCACAACCATGATTCACTTCAAAGCCAAAAAATGTGAGGAGAGTTATAAATAAATAAAATCCTCTACTAGTTCCTGCTACCAGTGCGAGCACAACAAGTCAAGACCATGCGTAAATTAATTATATTGTAGTCATTTTTTGTGTTCTAAAATGCCTGCCGGCTCGCGGAAGGACGTGTTGTCGGCACACGCGTGGATTCAATGAAGGCAGGCGGGGCAGTCTTAAGTTGGTTGCACGCAACGAGGAAGCGTGCTCAGCCGGGCCTGCAGCGAGTGCGGCCCTCTTGGCCGGCGCACCGGTTCAATGCCTGTGCTATGAGAGGTCGTGTCCGTGTCAGAGCAATCACTCCCTCCAGTCCTTTTTTGTTTGGGTATAACAAAATCTCGTTTTCCATTCACATTTTAGTGGTAGGAGTTGTGTGTGTGTGTCTGTGAGAGAGAGAGAGGAGACGGTAGTCGGGGTTGTCTGATCGGTAAACAAATGAATAATGTCAGTCTGGGATGGAGACGAAAAGGAGATCGCAACAAATGTTGTGTCTACAGGAGAGATAGAGAGAGTAATTTTAGTGGTATGAGTCATATGTAGAGACATATAGGGTGTGTGAGAGAATCCCATAGAGAGAAAGACAAAGTGAAAGACAAGTGGAGACTGTGTGTTTGGTGCTGAAAAATAAAGCTTAGGTACCGGGTGATACCAGAGAACAGTAGAGACGTGAGAGATAATGAAAACCGTGTAATTTATAATGATAGGGAGAGTGTGACACTTCTCAAGGGAGACGTCGAGAGACCATGTTTGCGAGGATAGGAGCAACATGAAGTGAGCGTGCGGGTGAGTTGGAGAAAAGAGAGTGATAGCTACCTGAAGGAGCATGCATGCGAGAGAGATGGGCGTGAAAGGAGTGAACAAAAAAGGGATTCAAATATTTGAATTCGAGATGATGATACATGTAATCCATACTCGAACCAAAATTGATCTATCAAACATGCATACTCATATGAATTCACGCACATCTATGTTATTTAATATGTAGATATTACTGATCCATACATTTTAGTAGAACATAATTTGGTTAATTTTTTTTCGAATTCAATCTTAAGATTTCGAGATTGTTGTATTTGTAGATCATATTATACATATAAAGGAGCAGAATTCTTTGTTGTGCTTTTGAAAGTATATATATATAAAAATGATGTATATAGAATGTAATTCCAATTGAAAATGGATCCCGCCCAAAAAAAATAGAATACAAACGGGATTCGAATTGAGTTGGCATGGTAAACGTGCACTCTACAAAATTTGAACAAAGCGGGGAAAGTCGCAACAACCGCCCGGAACCAAAATCTGCGAGATGGAAATCACTGCTGCCTATCCCTGCCACGCAAAGCCTATATGCTGGATTTCTATAGGTTTCGATAGGGGTAGGATTGTAATTTCACCCAAACATGACGTAACCGCCTCTCACCCGGATTCATACACGATGGGCACCAAAACACAGTGTGTCCTCGGCCGAAATCGACTCCCTCCCTGATTCATATTCATTCACGGTGGGTGCCAAAAACAAACTCTCATCGGCAAATATTCGGTGTATGCGAGATTACCGTCCTATCCCCGACCGACTAGTGTTGCTGTGATGTAGTAGAAATTTGAAACAGGGGCTAAATTTGTAAATTTCCTCGCATTTGAGACAAAGCGCGCCCTGAATACATGGTTCCCCCTTCCTCTCTACCTCCCTTTTCCCCATTCGTACTCCGTGGGCGCCAAAACACCCTCTCCACCCCACCCTCCTCCGTCCGCCGCCGTCCGCCACCCCATCCACCGCCGTCCTCCTCCACCATGCCGGAGCTGATACCCGGACGCCGCCGTCCATTACAAGAGATCGACCTCTCTCATCCACGGCTTCGGACCGGGATCCTTGCATCCCGTCCTCTCGCTTCATCCCCGCCGTCGTCCACCTTGTCGGCGCCGCTCCTACGACCGTCTCGTCCACCGCGCCCCGCCGCCACCGTCTACCCTCGTAGATCTGCTTCCACGCCACTGACAGCCATCGCTACCGCAGCACCGTCAAATTCTCAGCAGATGCCTACACGGCGCCGCACCAGAGGCGGTACTCTTTCGTATCTGCTCAACTTATTTATCGCAGCAAGAAAATAGATCGCCACTGCTTTACTCTGATTTCTTGTCTTGGTTGCAAAGTTGCCTTTGTCCGGTTTGCACCTTCAGATCCGCCATGGCACGCTCAACACCATACTCGCAATGCTTATGGTTTTCCTCTTTTTATATTCCACACTAGTTAAATCACAGTAGACTAAATTTCAAAATTGGGTCAGTCAATTTTTCAGAGCTCGCCGGAGCGATCGAAGGGGCTCGGGTGGTTGTGGGGCCTCACCGAACGAAGAAAACTCGACGCGGGTGGTGGTTGGGGTGGGGGTGGGGGGTGGGGGTGGCGGAGGAACACAGGCAGTGGGGGCCGGTGGTCTGGCCGGCGGCCCGTGCGGTGTTCTGTATGGGAAGAATCAGAGACGAGGAAGAAGAAGGGTTAGGAGATGTAGGATCTTCATCCAACCGCCTGAAATGGTCGAGAGACAGCTAGGAGTTGCATTCTTAATCCGCTCTGGTTCATCATGTGTGGGCACTGCGCAACCAACATTTTATTATCCAAAATATGCTTGCTCTTCTTTACCATGTTCCTCTTCTGTTCTTCTTTAATATGTACTCTCTCCGTTCCTAAATACAAGTCTTTGTATAGATTCCACCATGGACTACATATGGAGCAAAATGAGTGAATCTACACTCTAAAATGTACCTGGATACATCTGTATGTGATCCATAGTGGAAATCTCTACCAAGACTTATATTTTGGAACGGAGGGAGTATGATAGTAGTACAGTATGTTCCTTGTACTGAAGATGAGCAGGGACATTTACAGTGTAGAGGTCTATATGGTCGGTTGTGATGGACACTTTGAGCCTCTTTGATTCGTAGGATCTTGTAAACATAGGAATATGATTTTTAGTAGCCTGCCCACTTGAATCCTATGAGAATAGCAAGGAAATGCGGGGAGCAGTGTCGCCTTTGAGAGTTACATTGATATTAACAGTACCGCACCTTCACTTGAAGAGAGCTGGTATTCGAAGCCTTTCTAGTCGTACCAGCAATACTAGCACATATATTTTAGCAAGTTCCATTTTGCTGATTTTACTCTGATGCTTAAGGTTTTCCCGTTATATCTACACTATGATCTGTGTAGCTGCTTTGTGTCGCACTAGCAGCAGTCCACTCTTGAAGCTAAACACTGCAATGACTTACAAAATTGGCACCAAGGCATTGAGTGCCATTCTGGATGCAATGAAACTCATACGCTCCCCACATGTTGATTCTTGTTCAGAATATCATCCTAATGACTATTCTAACCTCGAGGAGTCAAAGGCAGATGGCCTGTCCTGTTCACCCATCAAGGTGCCTATTCTAATTTGGCAATGTTTTATTGATTGTGGGTATCTTGCATATGTTGTCTTGCATTTCTTCTACTTTGTTGCACCGCCATCTTCTTACTTTACTCATCATATATGTCGAGATGCCATGCCCATCCATTATCAATACATATTCCATCTGTCATCATACCATGTTTTTCCACTCAAATGCTATTCTTGTGCATCAGACATCAAAAAGGAAGAGGGTGATTGCCGAACCTGAAGGAGCACCAGCAAAGTCCTTGAAAAACGTGATGGTGCCGGAGAAATCAGACATCACCCCACTTATATTGGCTGTACACCAGTGACACAAAATGTAGGACCGACTCTAGCAGACTGTACCCATACTTCACTGGCCATACCACTAGCCCCACCACACAGGTATACCGATTTCATTTGCCATAGCACCAGCTGTACCATAGAAAAATCCCACTCCAGCAAAAAGTACAGCAAGTCCACCGGCCGAAGACCTATCCCAACTGCAGAGACGACCAATTCCTACAGATTGGAACCCCATTCCATTTATTCCCAGTTTAAAAGACAATGCTTTCAATGTTGTTAGGGACTATGTGCATATATTCCCATCATGGGAAGATTATTGTGAAGACAAACACCATTTTCACATCTTCCTGTCCAACTTACGTGTAAGTGCTATTATTCATGGCTATTATTTTTCTGTTTTCTGCTGATTGAACACATCAATGATTTACATTACATTGTTGTAACTAGGCGAGGGTCAATCTGGATAGTCATGACGAGCAAAGCTTGCTTGTGCTTTTCAAGGAAGCATTGTAGTAGTATCGGTGTTACTTGAGGAAATCACACTTTGATGGCAAGTCTATAAACGAATTCTTGGTGAAGTCTTCTATGCTAAATTTAGAAGACATTGAATGGAAAAACCTTGTTATGCACTGGTCTCATTCCCAGGATGAGGTACTGTCTATGAAATCACATGAAAATTTGAACTTCTACTTTTCCGCATGTGCCTTACGGATCTTTTTTGCAGGAAATCTGCTCGAAGAAGAATTCTGGTTTGACAAGAACGACAGGATATCTCAAATATGCTGCCCGCTGCTTTGCTCTTGTTAGTACCTGTTGTCCTGTATCACTGTACTTGCATACATACCTGGTTCATTATGTGACAGCAGTATGCATGATAGCTTGCTTATCAATTGTTCGCTCCAAATTATCTGATCTGTATGAATGGTTACATTAGTGTAGAATATATCCAATGCCAATGTTTTTTTAGCTTTGCATTGTTCTTGTAAGTACATGCTGTCGTTTATCAGTGTACTTATAATGACAAATAGTTGTTCATGTACCATCACTCTGCAGCTTATTTTCCTTTGCACTCCATTTTCTACACATCAGATCTATATTTACTCTTACCATAAGGTTGGTACTGAAGAAGTTTAGCTGTGCATTGCTCTTGACTGTACCTTTTTCCTGTATCGCTGCACTTACATTTATAGCTACTTGGTTATGTAGCATCACTCTTCATCTTATCTTAAATATTCTCCATTTTTTCGTATATTATCACATCTATATTTACTCTTAACAAAATGTAGAATAAAGGCAATGCTTTTGAAGAAGATTCTATGGTAAACTTCTTGAATTGCCCCCCCATCAGCATGGACAAGGCCTTTATAGAGCCTGTCTTCACCAATAATGTAAGTTTGTCCATCTCAAGCCTTCAAACTTTGTTGTATATATTTGGTTAGGCATGACTGCAACAGCTGTTTATTTTTGGTGTTTGCATCAAATTGCTTGTTTAAAGTTTATTATATGTAGTTCATAAACAAAAGATCGTCCTTTATCAATTTAAGTCTTTAGTTGTACAACCAAGTTCCTTCTTCATACCATGTAAATTAAACTATATAGAGCAAGTGATCTTCTTTTGCACTACATGTATGCTTCTGTTCTTCATCTGTAATCTAATGGTGTGGTGAACCTACCCACTACAACACAATGTCATATTCTGCAATGTCTTAACTATGAAAAATGTCATATCATTCTACTATTATTTAAATTGTCCCTTTATTTGCCAATCTGAAATGATATAAATTGACAGAACACTAACCATTGATACTTATGAGTTCTTGATCTGTAATCCAGTGGTGTCGTGAAGCTGCCAACTCCTTCACAATGTCATTTCCTGCCATGTCTTGACCTGAACAATACCATATTGTGTTAATGCAAATTTAAACTGTGTCACTTTATCCGTCAGTAAGAAATGTGATGAATTGTCAGCACTGATACATTTATGTGCAAAATCTATCATATGTCTTCTTGTTTATCTTTCAGAGTGAGGAAGATATAAGTGTTGAACAAGCACAATCTCATCATCTTGCTCAGCTGCTTGCGCTGCAGCTCCCCAGCAGGGCTAACCTTTCTTGAACTCTATTGAAGTGCTGTCGGTTTTGTATATTATTTTTTCGTCGTGTTTATTTGCACTGGTGGTGATCTTTGATGCCCAGTGTATGTAATCTGTTGTCTGCTTGTGCTTTATTATCATAGTGGCGAACTTTGATGCCCATTGGATCTAATATGCCGTAATTTCTTTATTGTATAGTATAGGTTTTTTCTTATTCACGATGCTGCAGTTATTTTACTGTATATATATCATGTCTTTGCAGTAAACCGGCCAAACCATAAAATTATGGTACATAATCGGGCCGTCATGCAATCACGATGTAGGTTGGGCCTGAAACGTGCCGATCAGCTCACGGGCCAGTAGCAGCCCGAAATGAACCCCGACCCATGATTGTGCGAATCAAATCACGGGCTTTTAACAGGCCGAAAAATTGTCTCGGTCCTTGTTTGGCCCAATCAGATATTGGCTGCGAGCAGGCCGGATGCAAACCGGGCCGTAGTTAGGCCCAACTATATGACGGGCTTTTAACAGGCTGAAATTAATATAGGGCCGAAATGTTAAACGGGCCCTTAACAGGCCAAAACTAATATCAGGTCGAATTAGTAAGTGGGTCTTTAGCAAGTGGGCCCAAAAGCATAGTGTCCAGTTGACGGGCCGAATCAAATATGGCCATAATTAGGCCCAAAACCTCTTAAAGGGCCGGACCTGATTTGGGCCGTAATTTGGCCCAGAACGTGGTAGGCTTTTAACGGGCCGGATCTCATACAGGCCACTATTAGGCCCGGAGCGTGGCAGGCCATTAATAGACCGTATCAAATATGGGCTGGCATTTGGCCCAAAACATGGCAACCAGTTAACGGGCCGGCCTACCAGGGTCCTCAAAATCTTGTGGGCCTACAGCTGGGCTGGCCCATTAATGTCGATGAAATATCGTGGGCCTTTAGCTGGGCCGGCCCATTATGATCCGCAAGAATTTTGTGGGCCTTTACCTGGGCCGGCCTATTATGGCACACAAAAATCTTGTGGGCCTGTACTTGGGCCGGCCCATTATGGCCCGCGAAATCTTGTGGGCCTTTAACTCGGCCAGCCCATTATGGTCCGCAAAATCTTGTGGGCCTTTAGTTGGGCCGGCCCATTTAAACTTCTTGAGCCGTGCCACGTGTCGACGTATCATAGGCGCCTTCTGTCTAGTGAGTGGATGACATCTGTCCCGACGATGAGCCGACACGTGTTTCCTCTAGCCAATGATGATTTTACACGTGGAAAATCCCCATTGGTCGGGGCTGTTAACGGGTTATTGGATCCAAAACCCGACCCGATAGCTTAACAACGTTCTGTTACGGTGGATGCCACGTGTCGGTCACCCTTGACAAAAGCACTTCTGTGACGCGTGATTTATCGTCATGGAAGTGGACACTTCCGTGATGATAATTTTGGTAATGTCATGGAACACTTCTATGACAGCACAGGTATGACTATATTGATTCTGTCATAAATTTGTCATGGATGTACATGCATGACAAAAAAGCGACCTACTGTGACAAACACGTATCATCACGGAAGTGTATTTTTTTTGTAGTGGCGCTCGCCGGCTCAGGTGCTGATGGATCTTATGGATAAGATGACGACTCTGTTAACCGCCGTGGTTGAGTCGGCGGATAAAGCTTAGCATGAGGCGGAGGTGGCACAGTTATGGGAGGAGATAGCTCAAGCCAAGGGGAACTTGGCAGCAGAGGACGCCCGGATGGCTACGGAACGGGCGGCTTTGGACGCTCGGGCTCAACAGCTTCAATCAGAGGCTTTTCAGCTTTCAATGAATCTAAACGCGCCAAACGAGGTCATGAGGAGAAGGCACCAGAAGACTCAATCATGTCTGCCCCTAACTTATGATCCTAGGAATCTCTTCCACACATCCGGGGCTGGGCCCAGTAACCCGCCGGAGACCAACTGGATTGCAACACGCGGGGCTGGAGCGCCGGGTCATACGCGAGCTATGGAACCCCCTCGGGTGAATACGGCTCCGCCTCGCCATACACAAACACCGTCGGATCATTTTTCCAACCCTTTGGAGAACCTAATTGCCGCATCAGCACACCTGGCGGCTCTCCCAATGGAGGTGATTCCCCGACGGCGATCGAAACACGAAGAGTCAGAGATCTTCTTCAGACAGCTTTGGCACTACAAGAGTCATACTCTTATAGTCGAGACATGATCCATTCAACCCCTCGCCCGAGCCAGAGCCCAAGCTATAGCAGGCATATAGATTCAGCAGCCATGTCAAGCAATGCTCAGCGCCATAACCAGCCACGCAGGTATAACCCGACGGAGGATGGAGCCCTTAACTTGGCGGATCAGGAGAGGATCCGTCAAGAGGCTGAGCGGGCGGTTCAACAGGAGGCTGAGCTGGCGGCTCACCAGGCTTTCCCGGTTTTTCCAGCAACCTCTGTTGAAGCAGGTGTGGCCACAAGGATAGGAGGTGTCCCTTGTCGAGTACCGGCTCTGCATAATGAGCGGTTGCCAAAAGACTTTAAGGGGCCTCCTAAGGTGCCTAATTACACAGCAGATTTGCAGCCCAGGGCGTGGATTGAAAGTTATGAGATGGCAATGGAGTTACTAGAGGTCAGTGATGCAGCAATGGCTAAGTACTTCACTATGATGTTGGATGGAACGGCACACACCTGGTTGAAAGGATTACCACCCAACTCCATCGGCTCATGGGCGGAGTTGAAAGCTCGGTTCATTCAGAACTTCAAAGGTACATGTAAGCAACCTATGTCAATTGTGGACTTGACTAACTGTAAGCAAGAGTAAGGTGAATCCACAACCCATTGGGTGCACTGGGTCAAGGAAATAATACATTTGTCTGATAAAATGGATGCCGGCTCCAGGGTCTCAATGTTGGAGAAAAATTGCCGTTTTGAACCTCTGAAACAGAATCTGGGGTGGCTCAAGCGTGATTGTAATGACATGGGCCAGCTGATGGCAGCTCTGGTCAAGTACGCCGATTCTGACAGTACCAAAGATCTCACATCTGACGAAGAGAAGGCAGGGAAGGGGAAGAAGAACGACAATGGCAAGGGTCACCAGCACAACCCGGCCAACCAAGGAGGCAACAAACGTAAGGCCGACGGTAGTCAGGAGTTTGTAGCTAACACCAGTGCACAGGGCAACAATCAATGACGCAAGGGGAGTCCACCTCCTCGGTCTGGCGGGTCAAGTCCCACCCTTGAGCAGCTGCTGAATGAACCCTGTCCAAGACACGGCACCCAGGAGAAGCCAGCTACCCATCTGTGGAAGGATCGTACAATCATGAAGGCTTTTAAGAATTCCAACATGTTTGATGGCAACCATGGGCCAGGCGGTGGTTCAGGTGGCAGCGGCTTTCATGGCCCGGGCGCCGGCTCAGGCGATGGCGGTTTTCATGGCCATCAAGGTAGTCAAGGCGGCTATAATCAACAATCCGGCTAGGGCAGTCAGCAGCAGCAGTCCGGGTATCAGAGTAACCCAAAGTAGCTGAACGGTGGGCAGTATCACGTGTTCACCACCAGTTTGTGCAAGAGGGACCAGAAACTTCAAAAGAGGGCTGTAAATGCTGTTGAGCCGGCGGTTCCACGTTATTTGAGATGGTCTGAGCAGCCTATTGTATGGAGTAGGGAAGATCATCCTCCCCGGGTCGATAATCCGGGTCATCTGGCTTTGGTGGTGGCGCCTCAGGTTGGTGGATATAAGTTCACTAAAGTACTCATGGACGGAGGCAGTAGCATCAACATCCTATATTATGAGATGTTCCGTCGCATGGGGTTGACTGATAAGAGTCTTAAAACATCCAATACTGTTTTTCATGGAGTTGTGTCTGGTAAGTCAGCATACCCAGTTGGTAAGATTGAACTAGAAGTAGCCTTTGGGGATGAGTACGATTCTAGGGCTGAGAAGTTAACTTTTGAAGTGGTTAAAATCAAAAGCCCGTATCACGCTCTGTTTGGATGGCCGGCTTATGCTAAGTCATGGCACGACCGTGTTATGTTTATCTGCAACTCAAGATGCCGGGTTATAAGGGCACCATCACAGTGCATGGAAGCCGGAAGATAGCCCTGGAATGTGAGGAAGGCGATGCTGCTTACGCCGAGTCTATTTGTGCAACAGAGGAATTGAAGTTTTATAAGGATAATGTTGACCCGGTGGATATGACGTCTTTGAAGAAGCCAACTACGGAGCATGAGTCGGTGCTGAAATTTAAGTCAGCTAATGATACTAAGATGATTGATTTTGTGCCTGGCGACTCATCCAAACAATTCATCATCAGTGCCAATTTGGATCCAAAATAGGAAAGCGCGCTCATCGAGTTCATCCATGAGAACCGGGACATCTTTTCATGGAAACCTTCTGACATGCCGGGTGTACCGAGGGAACTCGCCGAGCACACTCTCAACATCGATCCAAAGTTTAAACCGGTCAGACAGTTTCTTCGGCGGTTTAATGAGGAAAGGAGTAAGGCTATTGAAGAAGAGGTAGCCCGGCTCTTAGCGGCTGGGTTTATTGTTGAAGTTTTTCACCTAGAGTGGTTGGCTAAACCGGTGCTTGTACTAAAAAAGAACGGCACCTAACGTATGTGTGTGGATTACACAGATTTAAACAGGGCTTGTTCAGCTGATCCTTTTGCTCTCCCTCGTATTGATCAAATCATTGATGCTACGGCGGGATGCGAGCGTTTGAGTTTTTGGATGCTTAATCTGGTTATCATCAGATCAAGATGGCAGTTTAGGACCAGGAGAGGACAGCTTTCATCACTCCGTTTGGAGCCTTCTGCTATGTGTCTATGCCTTTTGGGCTTAAGAGCACCCAGGCGACTTATTAGCGATGTGTGCAGAACTGTATTCATGACCAGATTGGGCGTAATGTTCATGCTTATGTGGATGATATAGTAGTTAAATCCAGAGCAAAGGAAACTCTAGTAGATGATCTAAAGGAAACTTTTGTTAACCTCCGGGTCTACAAGATGATACTTAACCTAGCAAAATGTGTGTTTGGAGTCCCCACTAGCAAGCTTTTGGGTTTTTTGGTGTTTAACAGAGGCATTAAGGCTAACCCGGAGAAAATAAAGGCAATAACATCTTTGGCTAAGCCGGTGTGTATCAATGACGTTCAAAGGCTGGCGGGTCGGGTTGCAGCTTTAAGCCGGTTCATAAGCCGGTTAGGTGAAAAGGCTATGCCGTTGTATCTGATGATGAAAAAGACGGATGACTTTGCCTGGAGTGACACTGCTGATTTTGCCTTCGAAGATCTAAAGAGGCAACTCGCTGAGCCGCCAGTTCTGGCTGCCCCCGTTGAGAAAGAGCCGCTATTGTTATATGTGGCTGCTAACTCATGAGCCGTTGGTGTGGCCATTGTTGTGGAGCGCAAGGAGGCTAACAAGGAACATCCAGTTCAGCGGCCGGTTTACTACATTAGTGAGGTGCTCATTGAATCCAAGCAAAGATACCCACATTGGCCAAAGTTTTTTTATGGGGTGTTCATGGCAAGCCGGAAGCTTAAGCATTACTTCCAGGGTCATCCTATCACTGTGGTTAGCTCTGCTCCTTTAGGAGATATTATTCAGAATAGAGAAGCTACAGGACGAGTCACTAAGTGGGCCATTGAGCTTGGGTCTCATAATTTAAAGTATGTGCCACGTACGACCATTAAGTCTCAAGCACTGGTGGACTTCATTAACGATTGGACGGAGTCATGGATACCTGAAGAGAAGCCAGACAACACATATTGGACGATTCATTTTGATGGGTCCAGACAGTTGGAAGGCTCGGGGGCTGGAGTTGTTTTAACTTCCCCCCGAGGTGACAAGTTTTGTTATGTGTTGTGATTGATGTTTTCTTGTACTAACAATGCAGCAGAATATGAGGCCTTGCTCCATGGTCTTCGGATGGCTAAAGAGATGAGTTTAAGCTGGGTACGGTGCCTTGGCGGCTTAGATTTGGTGGCTCCACAGGTGTCAGGAAAATAGGATTCCAATGACCCTATCATGGTGGCTTATCGCTGGGAAGTTGATGCTGTTGCTAGACATTTCAAAGGTTATCAGGTGGAGCACATTGATCGCAGAAAAAACGAAGCGGCTGATGCTTTAAGCCGATTGGGATCTCAGCGTAAGCTGGTGCCACCAAACACTTTTCTAGATGTTCTGCATACCCCTTCTGTCAAATTGCCTATAGAGGAGGATTTGGCCGTTCCAGACCCGGAGGCACAGTTGGTGGAGGCTCTTCATATCATTCCATAATGGACATTACCGTATTTGGCTTACATGACCCGGGGTAAGTTGCTAGAGGATGAGACCTTGGCTCGACAGATAACCCAGCGGTCTAAGTCAATGACCATTTCCAACGGTGAGTTGTATCATCGTAGCGTCACTGGAGCGTTTCAATGTTGTGTCTCTCCTGAAGAAGGGCAAGAAATTCTTTGTGATATCCATGAAGGAGATTGTGGCCATCACGCCGGCTCAAAGTCTGTTGTGGCCAAATCTTTTCGTTATGGTTTTTACTGGCTAACGGCTCACGCTGATGCAGAGGATCTGGTCAGTAGGTGTGATGGATGTCAAAAGTTCGCACGACGAGCACACGTACTGGCTCAAGAATTGCGGATGATTCCAATCACTTGGCTGTTTGCTACTTGGGGGCTTGATATGGTTGGACCTTTCAAAAGATCCAAGGATAAAAAGACACATCTTTTGGTGGCAGTTGACAAATTCACAAAATGAGTTGAGGTAGAGCCGGTTAGCAAGTGTGATGCAGCCACAGCGGTTCAGTTCATGAAAAAGGTGATCTTTCGTTTTGGCTTTCCACACAACATTATAACTGACAATCTTTCCCTAATACTAAACCGCCGAGTGCTTCTGGTCGTACGTCACTGTGACAGTTTTGTAGAAAAGCCCTTGTGTTTTAGGTAATTCAACCCACACTCCTTTTTTAAAATGAGAAAACATTTCGTCCCAGATTGTAAAAAAACGACAGAGTCACCCTCGCCTCCGGATC
The DNA here is from genome assembly GCF_002162155.2 of Triticum dicoccoides. Taxonomy (NCBI): domain Eukaryota; kingdom Viridiplantae; phylum Streptophyta; class Magnoliopsida; order Poales; family Poaceae; genus Triticum; species Triticum dicoccoides. Next base: position 159,182,457 of record NC_041390.1, on the reverse strand, counting down.
CTAGCCGCGAGGCTCGCGACCGACGTGACGCTCAATCCGCTGCCGGCTGAAGCCGGCGATCGCATCACCCGGCACCACCATTCTGCTTCATCTCCTCCTCTCACCAGCGCGCCCGAGCTCCTGACGAGTTGTCCCTGCCTTACGAACCAAGTCTTGTGCCTGTGTTAAAATTTCATATTCCAATTAATAGTTCCACCCTGCTCTATTACATCAAATCCAAACCAATTTATATACGTTCATGCATTACAAGATCAACAAGCCAACAAAAAGCGGATGAGATATTCATGTTTACCCTAGAGAAATAAAGAAAGCTGTCTGCCGCATGTATTATATGCGTCACCAATTTAAAATGAGCAAAGAGGAGAGGCGCATGAATCCAAAGAAAAGCACCATCGGTGCCAAGCCTAATACAAAGAAAGGTCTTAGGCCTCTTTTGGTTCATAGGGTAGGAAAATCATAGGAATAGGAAAGTCATAGGAAATGATATGACATGTATCTCAAATCCTATGAGTAGGAATAGGAAAGGAGATGCTCTTTGATTCACATCATAGGATTTTTTCCATTGAGTCTAGGCTAATGTTTATTTTCCTATGAAATGTGGAGGATAGGAAGAATTCCTCTACATGAATAGGATTCCATTCCTACAAACCAAAGGGATCTAAAGGAATTTTTCCTATAGAAATCCTATCCTGTGAAATTCCTACAAGATTCCTCTAAACCAAAGGAGGCCTTAGCTTAATTTCCATTTGAGACAGTAATCCTAAAGAAGGAGAGAGAGAGAGCCGAACTGAAGATACAGAGAAAATTGATGCCCATGTTGATTCGTGGTACAGAGACCAGCTCATGGAAGAGAAAACCAGGCCCGAGGGCTCTCACCGGAGGCAGCTTCGGCACTCCCACGTCCGTGGCCACTGGCAGCACCACTAG